>NC_086252.1:21541486-21743986 GCF_021018805.1 Prinia subflava
AATTAAAGTTTCAACTAGATGTATTTATACCAAAAGCATATGGCTATAAAGAAAATTCTTTTTTAAATTATGTGCATCTGGTGGGTTTGCTCCATTTGCAGATATAAGAAACTAATGGGAAGTTAATAGCCTAAATAAGGGTAAAAAAGCATAAAATCATTGCTATTTTCAGCCTCATACTCTCCTGGGGCCATTTTAAATACCCATGTGAAATAGCAGACCTATGTTTCATATGGAATTATTTATACTGTTCTGTAAACAGAACTCATTTCACTTCAGTCTGGCTACTACAGAAAGTTCCTAATGTCACCAAAAATCTCTTGGCTTTTATTTTTAAGTCAAAGTGGTTTGCTGTGTTAATCAAACTCACTTATAAATAAGCAACAGTGTTTTAGTTAATACTTTTCTTTTATGTTTACAAAAGGAATTAATCTTCAGACCAAGAAATATCCCATAATCAAGTGATTATATTTTTTCTTACTCATAAATTTAGTTAAAATAAACAGAATTTGTACTTTAGTTCATAGTTACAATTTAGATTCCTTTTCCAAGAAACTATATGCCTATGTTTGTTTTAAATAATTTAAATTTGCCAAAATTAGAATCAGAGTGCTCCTCTTTGGTTCCTCTGTTTTGTTACACCTTCTTCTAAATTTTACTTATTGTGAGTATATGGACTACTCCTTCACAAAATTAATAGTAATCAATGAATCCATAGAATAAGGGGAAATGGCCCTTGTTTGTAAATGCTAAGCTAAATAATGCGATATTTATTAGTTCTTTTCTTTTGTTTGTAGAGAAAAAGGGGTTATTATATTGAATAAAGCACTTAACACTTTGCTTCTTATAATTAAACAGTCAACACTGTGTTATACTTGGAGATTGACATACTTGTGCCTGCAAACAGAACAGATTAATGTAATGTTTTGCTACCTTTGACCTTGTATCCTTGAGTCTCTTGATTCTGTGTCACCAAACATAGTACTGTAATAGAGTTGAGCTCTAGCTAATAGCTTGTGCTATTCTGACTGTCATGCTCCATCATTGTAACTTACTGCATGAGGTCCCCAAAGTAGTCTCAAACACAGAGAGACACAAAGTCACATCAACAAAACCTAAAAGTAAGCAGAAAAGACCTTAAAATGGAAATTCTTCATTCAGTTCATGCAAGACCAATCTGGCTGTGACTGCTGGTTATTCTGAAAACTCCAGCAAAGCAACACTTACATGAATATGTTGCTAAAATTCAGCTGGCAAAAGTAATTCAGAAACTATAGCAGAATTCCTAATTTTGCTCATTGGGTTGCTATGATTTCAGAATTGGGAGGTCAAAATGCTATTCCTTTGTTCTAGTCTGCAGTCTTTAAATACTTCCTGCAATGACTGCCAAAGTACTTTCATATGAGGTATTTTCCATCACCTGGTGCCTTTCCTCCTAAGGGTGTGCACAGAGAAAGTCTCATAGGGTGATTGAGGTTTCCTTGGGCCCAGTGTGGATCTTGAGAGTCTCCTACACTACAAACAGGGTCATGGGTGCCAAGGAGAGGAACTCCTGGAAGGAAGTCTAGCATGATGAGAAAACAATTTTCCAAGCTGGCAAGAAGGAAATACCAAAGATTTACAAACCTGGCTGGAAAGGAGCCTTTGCTTCTGGGTGAGGTGGCTCAGTGATTCTTTCAAAACCACTCTGCTCACTGCAAAACAAAATGTACCAAAAGGCTGCAGGGTTGCTGCCAGTCCTTTCTGCTGAATCTGGCCTCCTTTATATGAAATAGCCCTGATTAAGGTGGAGTGTTTGAGAAAAAATGTGTCTGACTCCATCTCCCTTTGTGATGGCAGTCATTGGAAAAGGACCTGAATTTAAGGGTTTTTAGTGAATACTTATCACGCCATAAGCCAAAGTATATAGGTGAACACCTATTTTGTGATTTTTTGTTACCTTGGGTTTCAAACAGATGAGTACCTTAATAATGTTTATATTATTGTCATACATACGTGAGCTCTTGGGTTCTGAGAGGAATTGAGATGCAGCTGGTATTTGACAGAGGCAGGCAAGGAGGCATGAAATTTTCTCCTAGTGAACTTACCCCTGAGTGTCTAAATTATACTCTCTGCAAAACAGAATTGAGTCTAAGTAGTGCTTCAGTATTGGTTAAGGCTGTGAAAATCTGAACATATCACTTAAAAAGTGAGGCACCTGTTACTAAATCACTTTTTAGGTGAATGAGTTTTCAATAACATTGGTATTTGTGTACCATGGTCTTACTGTATCATAGAGGAAGGGAATGTATGACTTTGCCTTTATGACAAGTGCTTTTAAGGCTTTCCTCTTTTAATAGCCTGGGACTAGCTTTCTGAATTTCCAGTTGTGATTGAATTCTCCAAAGCTATTATTGCTGTAAACAAAAAAAAAATAGTGTTTCGGTGACCATACACTGTGCTGTGCAGTCACGTAAAACACAAAAGAACAGAGAACTATTTCAGAGTAAAAGGAAAACCAAAAATATTTGAAACTCAGAGGCATCTTCAATTAATTTGAAGATCATGAACTTTTGGCACAAAACTTATTTTTAAGCAGAGACTTAATTTTGTTTGTGGCTTCCTTTTGCTTGCAAGATTTCCTTCTTCCTACTTGAAACATTTTCATAAAATCAGATGTGAATGGTGCTATGGGACCATATTCCCTGTCTCCTGCTTCCTTTCCATGTTGTGGGCATGGTTCCCTGCATGTTGAACTGCTCAGAGGCTGGCTGACTCTGCTGTGCCAGCATACCTGCAGAGACATGGACAGAAGAGCATTTTTCGTGTCTGGTACTTGGGTATTTGTGCCTGTACCATGAGTTGCGTTGTCATACCTGAAATGGTTTTGATTCCTTTTGGAACAGCAGATCTGTACGTCTGAGATGCACATTTTAAGTGTAACTCAAGGAACACATCCAGCTGCACTCACTGTCACTGGTGTCTGTGCCCCAGCCTGTTCCCACACGTAGTCATGCCTGTGTTGAGGCTGTCCACACTGAGTAATCTCCCTGATGTACTTGTCCAGAATCAGAAAGTATTGCACTCTGAGAAGATCTATCTTCTGAAGTGATTGACAGTTTACTCTGGCACCACAAATCCCATTTCTACAGTGTGAAGGAGGAGCTAAGCCCAGCAGAGTAAGCAGAACCCATCTGACCATCTCTTGCCAGGAAACTAAGTTCAAAAGCCTAGTGGGTCACAGTGCATTCCCTTTTAGGCACCTCAAAATATGCAGACAGCATCAGTGATCATATTTTGTATGTCTTCCAAATATATTTTGAGTAGATTTGATGTGGGCAAATAGTAGAAATCCCCACTCAGTGTGATTCCCTGAATATAATTTCACCTACTTTATGCTTTTACAAATACTAAGAAGTGTAGCGTCTAAGGCATATATGTGTTTATATATATTCAAATATATTTCTATAAAATCTATGTCCTTATAGTAGATATATATAAATAATTTCTCAGTTTATATCCTCCCTGTGTCTTATATTCTTATAATCTAGTTTTAATGTTAAATCAGTACTTTAGGAAATTAAATAGCACCAATACAATAAAAGCTAATAAGAACAAGTTCAATAGTTACTGCCATATCTGACTTTAAAATTATCTTTTTGTCTGTATACTAACAGGTGAATACTTGCATATTGAAGTAGAATTTTTTCTTCCATCTACTAGCAACCTGTTAGAATTCTCATTTCTTGTCTTCTTTCCCATGTTCAGCCAGAATGATAATACAATTATTTTAAATGTTGGAATTTTGTAGCTGAATTGAATTTGTGAACTATACCGGTGAACCAATAGTTTACCTATTTTCTGTTCTCATGCTATTTCTTAGAAGGAGATCAATATACATAATGGATATTAAAAGCTATACCCATGATGTTTATTTTCAGTGGTATCAAACTGGACAATAAAACAGAAGCTTGTCCTGGACCTTTATGTTGAAATGTAATTCCAAATAATTAAATTATGATTAATATGATAACAATTCATTTATTATTAATTTAATTTCTTGATTATTTGTTTCACTTAAACAATTAATGATTTAATTACTTAAAAAAACCCCTTCAATTTACATTTAATTGGAAATTTATTCGCTAAGCTGAACTTTTTGTTTCAGGATTGCAAAAAACATGTTGCTATGCTATGTGAACAAAATGTCTAGGATCTTCCACAGTGATCTCTCTCCAAGTGAGCAATAGCCATTTCCATTCTCATCTGTGAGTGACAGTGAAATTTTTGTGGTGTTACAAACTTTGGAAGCGTTTATTTTCAGTAAATTGTGTGGAGCTTATTCAAAGGGTCAAACCCCCCTGTGTCTCACTAGCATTGTGTAGATAGATGCCAGACTATTTCTAAACAGTTACTGTCAACGAAGGGGATAAACTCTCAGCTAAAGAAAGGGGATTGCATCATCTCTCAGAAGAAAAAAAAATGCCCCATTTCTCCTAGCGCCATAGTCTATGTTCAATCAACGCACAGTTAATGGAAGCCCTCCAGTGCTAAGCAATAAACAAACACAGTTTGGCAAATAGTCCAAAATCAAATCTAGTGTATAAGGTGGACAATACATAGTTAGTTCCATTACAGAACTCTCCCCTGGGACCTGGAGCAGCTTCTGAGCCCGTCTCATTACACACCAGCACCATCTGTAGCCAGCCTCAACCTTATTTGGGAATATATAAAGTACACTGAAAAAATAGAGTAGGTATCAAGAGCCAGAGAATTCTATTTCAAGTTTAAATTTTGCTTGTGAAAGATCATTTGGTTTTAGACTCAGCAAACAGTAGGCCCTCATCACTCACAATGAGCTGTGCATGTAGCAGGGATTACTTCAGATCAGAGAGATTGAAGGTAATTGCTACTTTCCACAGGGAGATATCTAGTACGACTGTGGTTTGAGAGATACAGTAAAGCACCATAAACTGCAACACATCATCCTGAAGCCAACTAGAGCCACCTCTCATTGTTTCTCCTCTCCTTGCTTCATTGTGAAAGTGAATAGGGAATTTAAAAGAATACATAGGAACAGGATGAAACTCTTTAACATTTGGATTTAAAATGGTAAATCGATCCACATTCTGATATGCAGATGAATATGTATGATATATGTGTAATACAGCTGGTATATATTTTTCCACTAAAAGTCAAATGTTTTTAAATAACTGTATGTATGTGTCATTGTTGTGTAGGGATCACACAGGTGTTAGAATGCAGATATAAGAACATTAGAGATGAAGGTCCATTTTTGGGGACATATGGGAGAATAAAATAAAAACCCAAGAGTCTTCTGCCTCAGAGAACAACAGTTGAACTGAGAGCCCAAATATATCTGTTTGTGACTTCAGCAGAATTACTCCTGGGGGATTCATTTATCCTGGGATGCTCAGAGATTGCTGACAGTTGACAGCTACATTATCTTCCTTTCTCCATTTGGTCGTTGTATGTGATAAGAGAACAACATCTTAATATAGTATAAAGAGTTTCTTAGTGTAAGTTTGTTACAGTAAATCATATGGTTGAATCCAAAAAACTCTTCATTATTGCATCTTAAGAATATTCTGCATAGCGTACACAACTAACTTGATAATGACTTAGTGGGTTTTGTAACAAACCTCTTTGAGAGTATTTTCATACACCTCTTTTTATAAAACCTCCAGATTTAGAAACCCTGGCTCTTATTCTTTGCTGGTCAGGACAGAACCTTAGGCATCCTTGATGACATTAGATGGGTTTCTGTGCTTCCAGGGGTATTGTAAAACAAGGATCCTTCACTGTCACTGCAAGGTCGTGCTTGCTCTTTGTCACCGTTGAATGATGTCCAGCAGGCTAGCTACTAGTCAACATCAGGGCTGGTGGTGCAGACAAAGCTGTGAATGATCCCAGTGCACTCCACCCAAATTCAAGGAGTTTCAAGTGCAGAGACACTCGGCCTCTGCAGTTTTAACAATTCCTTATGCACCTCCTCTTAATTTGCCATTACAGAAATTACATCAAAACTTACACTCTTCTTTTCTCAACAACATTAGGTTCTGCTAAAGCACAGGTAGATTTTTATAAGATAAATGTGAAGCAATTGACCTTTTTTGTGAGAGTTATTTCTAAAAAAACCCAAACCCGGCGTTCACAGGATTGTTTTTGCCATATTCCTGGGTTGTCTTCACTTCTTTTAATTTCTGACCTTGGTAGCTCAAAATGGGTAATATCAGCAAAATGGAATGGAGACACAATAAATTCTGGTAATACTGAGTCCTCTCTGTGACCATGTGTGAGTGCCAGAAATTGAACATCTATTTCGTCATCTTGCTCATATTCTTTAGTACCTTTATGGCATCCTCCCATTAAATGGATTGATTATAATCAGTAGATGCATATTCATTTTCTTGATCCCTTTGTAAAATAAAGGATTTTATTTTTCTGAAAGAAATTATAATAGCCAAGAAAAGTAGAAAGATATTAGAGGCAGTTCAGAATTTACCAAGATCTTTGCACCTAGTAGGGAATGTACATTTTTTGCTATTAGGAGACAGCTGTTTAAAATATTCTTGCCTTTAATGAGCTAGTTATAAAACTGTGACTGATTATCAGATTGTTCTGCCTGTGAAAATTGTAAGTTCTTGATTAATAAAAGAAATTCTTCTGAAAAGAATTAGCATGAAATGTTTTATGAACAAGCACATTTAGTTTATAATGCCACCTATATAATTCCAGAGAAAAGGAAAGATAATATAGCATATGTATGATAACATAGATATAAACACTTACAGCAAAAGCTGTCAATTAAAAAAAATCCTGATATTTTGTGGGGAATTCTTCCACATTTTTACACCTTACTCCACTGTTAGTTAAAATTATTATAAAGCTGGGAGTAAAACTGGTGTCATAAAAATTAGTATTGATCACAAAGTTTTCAGTGGTATAACTGTGCATAGTTAAGCTTTATCACTTGAACATATTTAAACAAAATACGGTTTAGTAGAACCAAATACATAGTCATACATATACAGAAATAAATTCATACTTACAGCACAAGGAACCGTGTTTTGGTAAGGAGTGCAGGGAAGGTATTTAAAGGTCACAGTGGACAAGCAATTAAACAAGAGATCCCAATAGATACTGTGGCAATGGGGCCTAGCCTGGTCTTTGGATATCATAAATGAGAGTAGATGTCAGAATGCTGTATCTACCTTTGCTGTTCATTTTTTAAAAAAGATGTTGAAAATTGGAAAAGACTCAAGAAGGACCTAGAAATTGTTTGGGAGATGGAGAAAATGTCTTATATCTCAAGACTTTGTGGTTATATATAAAAAAATAATCTGTGTTGGAAGTGTATACATACTTTACAAAATGAGAAATGCCAAGTGGCAAAGTATTCATCAGTCTGTCAGAGGAAGACATCTCAAGAGCTGGTGTTCAGAAGAAGCCAGATAAATTCAGACTAGAAATGAGGCATGCATGAGTTTTAATGCTGACAATAATTACTCACTGCAGCCAACTCCAAAGTGAAATGGTAGGTCCTCCCACTCCAGATGCCTTACAAAGCTCTAGATGCCTTTCTGTTGCCCACTAGTGTATAGAGGACTGTTTGGCCATAGTGGGTGAAATTACAGGAACTTGTATTGGACAAGATGCCAGTGATCACTTCTGATACAGTAAATAAACTTGTGAGGACCTGCAAAGAACTGATGGCGGATGTGGAGTTGGGACAGACAACTTTCTCTGAAAATATGTGTTAGTCAGCTCCCCTGTCCATCTCACAGCAATCCCAGCTAGTTGTCCCTGAACAGCAATAGCCCATGAAAGGCAGATAGATGATCTGAAAATGAGGGTAAGAATCCACTGTGCAAAATGTTCTTATAAATTGCAAATAATAGAAATATTTGCTTTAGTAGCAGTGTTCCTTTTTAACAAGACAGAGCAGATGGATCCTGGTCAAAAGGTTTTGGACTGACTCCTTGAGGAATTCCGAGTTGCCTGGTTTTGCCTTTGCCTGGTAGGATGCTGTTTCAAAGGGGGTATGCTAAACAGGAACCATCTGGAAAACTAATTCAGGCTTCTTCAATGTTTTGGTATTATCTATGACAAAATAGACAATTTTTGCATACTTCCTTTCAGTAAGTAATGCAGATCAGAATTAAAATAATTTTCTTATTAAATGAGTGATGCTACAGGAATCTGTAGAAAACATGAATGGATGGCTTTGTGGTACAGCAATTCTAAAAAGAAACAGAAAAAATCCCCAAAACAGTAATATTCATCTTTGTAACCTAAGTTCTGATTTTTACATCTTTTAAAAGAGGCTTAGTTGTAAAATGCAAAATTATTAAATGAGTTAATAATTAAATATGGAATTGTTATTTTTGTTGTAGTCACCTTTAATAAAGAGCATATTAATTTAAGCTATGGTGTTCACTTCAAGCCACTTCAAGAAGTCTATTCTTCATTGTGGATAGTCCAAAAACTGTGTTCAAATTTTTCATTTGCCCAAAATATCCCAAGGAAGGTCCTTGGAAATCACTTAATATGGAAATTTCATAAGCTCTGGTTTTAGCTGATTATGGAGGTGTTTAATATGTTTTTCAGTGTCAAAGATGTTTTTGTATGTCTCTCAAACAGGTTTCATAGGGGATGAATTTGTTATGTATTTCAGACTCCTTTTTATCCTTGATGAGTGCTGCTGATGCTTTTGCAATACTCCACATGTACAGCTAAGATTCTTTCCAGAGCCAGCCTTACAAAAACCTGGTTTTCAATTTGTACCTGCTAAATCTTTCATCTATATGAACTACCTTGTTTTTACGGACTTTGGATTTTCTGAACGATGAAATATATAAAGCATATGGTTGTGATCTCAGTTGTTTTCATCATAGGAAGACCTCATCCTCCTTAACAATAAAAAATAAACTCAAGAGTAACTGAGTTATTGAACACATTTGGAACTTAATTAATGATCAATGTCTAAAATGACTGCAATCGAGTACTTACCCTCATCAAACCACTGTCCCTCTCTATTACCCACTTAACTGACCCTGCAGTTTGGCCTCCTCTATTTATCTGCTCTGTCTGGACAGGGCCATAGAACTTGAAGAGCTATGCTAAAGCTGAGGAGCTGCTGTAATCTTTGTTATATGAATAAGTCTCTAAGGAGAAACAAATATATCCAACTGAAATAGTAGCTGTGCAGACAAATCTAAAAGGGACAGAACTGTGAATGCGTAAGGTTCAAAATTAGTATGGTTTTTTTTCTAGAGATAGAGGATGAAACACATCCAAGAAAATGCTGAAGACTTGCTGGTATGTCAGCAGCTTTCCCCTGCTTCAAGCTAAAGAAGATGCTATTGAGGGGTTTTGTGCTACTAAAAGAAAATTATTTAATGAATAATTAATGTGTTACAGTGCATTTCCAGTATATTATGAACCATTAACAAATTAAAACAAAGCGGTCAATTTAAAGTAGGGCTTATGATGCATTTACTTTTCTGCTATTTGCTTGTTTACTTTCTGCTGTAGAATGTGTTGATTCATAGTTCCCCTCATCTCCAGCTTAATCTGCACCGGCCTATTCTGTGACTCGTTGCTGTGTATGTGAGTGTCCATATGTTCAAAAGCACTTAAACACATTCCCATTTTCTCACTGTTGGATAGGTAAACAATGCTTGGCCGTATGTAATAGTGTCATTTGTTTCTTTCAGGAAAACAATACTTTTAGTATTGATCAATGGTAAGTGTAAGACTGTTCAGTCTTCAAAACCTTCCCTGGTATGTTATGTTTGTCCTAATCTAGTACAGGGAAAAAGAAAGAGTAAGAGTCTATTTTCCACGTTTCTTTTTTTCTGCTTGCTATCGTTTAAAAAGCAGCTTTGAACCTTGTTCATGGCTTCCCCAGATTTTTCTGTTAGCTGCCAAGTCCCTGTCAGATTGAAATTGAAACGGCAGAAAAAAGATTTTCAACATACTTTTTCTGCAATTTTTTTCTGTCTTTCACCTCTAATGAAATGACCTTTAACTGCCCCCTCATCCTACACTAAGCAATGCTGAGTTTTATACCCTAAATTCCAACTACTTTATTAAATTAGCTACAAAATAGATATTTAGAAATGAAAACAAAACTAATTTAAAAGGTGTATATGAAGCTTTACATTTGTTGTGTTTAGATGCATTGCTCAACTTTTTACTTCAAAGACAAAAACCCCCGCGCTTGAGAGGCCTTGCCTCTTACTCAGTGCTTATCCAAATATATATATTATTTTATTAGCACAGATCATTGTAAAGCTAGCCTCACTTAGATTTTACTCTATTTATATATAAATAGTTATCAATTCATGCTTTAAATCTGTAGTCATTGGCTGTGAAATAATTGCCTTGTTATTGAAAAAATGAATTGACTTAGCTACTTCAGTGTTAGGCTCTTACATCCTAATGGAGTATATATCCAAATTGCCTATTGGAATACACAGTATGAGAAAGTCAGACTCACCAGCTCATTCTATTTTTATACCTTATACAACGTTCAACACTTTACTCTTGATGAAATGTGCTTCAGTCCCTTGTTGCACTACCTAATGTGCTAGTATTTCTTGCTACATTACATTTTCCTCTATATGGTCTTTAATGGAAAAGATGCTCAGAAGCATAAATATATCTAAAGCTAACAGTAAAAAAATACTTAAATAAATAACAGATGCACAAGGGAACCGTGGGATAAATATACAGGAGGCACACACTTGTAATCATATGTCTGAACTACTAGACCATTATCACCATGTAGAAAAATACACACTAGTAATTATGTAGGTGTCCCACATGCCAGTATGATTCTGAACTGGGTCAAACTATCTCCAACATTGCAAGTATTTGTCAAGAAACTATGATTTTTGAGAGATAATATCTGATAAATTGTGGTAGACCTATAAAGCATATATATGCAAGAAAATGCACATAACACACGTGATTTTATGTGATTGTGAAGTTTGTCAAAGAAAATATTTAATTGAATTGGTTATAGCCACCACACAGCCCAATCAGCCGAGAAAATTTTGCTCCACCAATGTACCAGAACCCTGATTCTTCAGACTACTGGTATTACAGTCTAGGACATGAAGAAAAGCTTTGACAAACTTAATGGTATTGTTTTTCATGTCAGTAAAGTCTAAAAGCTTACAGAATGTGATAGCAACCTTTTATTTTCCTTTTCTACTTGTACATTAAGTCAAGGCCTTTATCTCAGTTTAGATATGAAGAATAAAATGTCATATAAGCCTGCTAAATACTGTCCTCAGTATCTATTCCTAGATAGTGTTTAATTAAATAATTTTTTTTAAAAGGAATGTGTGGAACAATGGTGTACATTTATGGAAAAACTAAATGCAAATCTCATTTATAGCTTAGTTTGATATGCCTCTTCGCTGATAAATCTATCACTGTGCTTCTATTTTTTTGTTTGGTGTTACATTTGAAAGGTTTTCCTGGTTCACTGGATATTGCTTTCTATCATTTTAGAATCTTTTTAAGTTGTTTTGCTTTTTGTGTTATGAAATATCTTTGTATTAAGCTCCAAAAAACAGTAATGAAAATCTGACTATTTTTTACATAGCAGATGACTCCTTGGATTGCCAAATGCCATTCACTTAGCAGAAGTCAGGCCACGAAGAGGAGCTGGTTTTGTCTGGGGCAGAGTTAACTTTCTGCAGTGGCTGGTAGGGGCTGTGTTTGATTTGTGCTGAGCACAGGGTTGGTAACACAGAGATGTTTTGTTCCTGCTGGGCAGGGCTTACCCTGAGCCAAAGCCCTTTCTGCTCCTTGGACGGCCACTCTGGAGAGGGGCTGGGGGTGCCTGGGACACACAGCTGGGACAGGGGACCCCAGCTGACCAAAGGGACATTCCAGACCACACAGCATCATGGTCAGAGTATGAACTGGGGGGAGGAGGGAAGGGGAGACAATTGGAATCATGGCATTCATCTTGGGTTACATGATGACAGAAGATTTGGGATTGGTTTTATCTTCCAGTGTGTATTTTTTTGTTCTGTGTTTGTTTTGCAGCCAGCACAGTGCTATTAATTGGTTAATTAATATGTATACAAGACCTTGAAAATTAAATTTAGAACAACTTTTGGTGTTCAGCAAAACCTGAGAGACAGAAACCACCTTTACCTTTTTCTCCTTCTTTTGAGAATTTGACTCTTACTGCTGTTTTGCTCCTGAAAGATTTTGAAGGCATGTTCCCAAAAGTCAACAAGCATGAAAAATAGGAATGTGTGTAAAAATAGAAGTGAAAACATCTACTTTTTATGGCAGAGGGGAAGTGCAGACAAACATTATGCCACACAGAAAAGAAAAGCTGGATGATGTCAGTTTACTTTGATGAGGACCTCTGCACAGTAGGACTGACCTAAGAGCAGTTTCAGGAAAAATTTCAAATGCCTTTTTCATATGGATAAGAAATTACAAGTATTTTGCATTTAAGATGTTGCTTTTAATTTCCTTCTATACCTTGATTATCTGCTAAATTTTGTTGTTAGATTTTGCTGGGGAAATGACAAAGAGGAATACATACACATGGGGTGGGAAGTTGATCCTCTAGCTGCAGAAGGTTTTCTGGCCTTCTGAAAATGGTCATCCTGAATGTTTGCAGTGTAGATAAATGTTGGATCTGAGTGTAACCCTTGAGAAACACCTACTGTTTACTTAAAAACATAAAAATTGCTTTTTGGATACAGTCAGTGACACTGTGTCTTTTCTAGAACCATTTTACAAATTTTGGTCTTTTATATACCTCCAGAGATGTTCTGAGGCAGTAGTGCCCGTGGCCAGAAGTTGCAGCTGGAAATAATTCTCTTTGTTTCTGTCACTGTTTAGTGATTAGACGTCTTTAGAGATTTGCTTTAATTAACATGTACTAACAAATGCTTCTTAAGGAGAAAAACAGTAAGTTGAAATTTTAGTTAGACAAATGCATAGCAGCAAAATCTCTCTCAAATCCAGGTTACAGCGAGCCAAGATACAGGGGACTGTGGACAGGGCATAAGAAACAGGAACCAGGGTACTGGAGCCCAATTTCTTCCTATACCATTAGCTCACAGTGAGTGTCCTTAGATGTAGGACACATCACTTCTGCTTCCATGTGTGTATAAATAGTTCTGCTGATAATTGGCTACCTCTATGAAGTGTTGTGATGGATAAGCTAATTACAAGTAATAACTAACTAATAGTAATGCTTTTTGAAGAATCATAGTATAATTTAAATATGACTTCTTTAGATCCTCTTATGTTAATACCAACAGGGTGATAAGGCTAAACAGACATTTGAATAAATGGCTGGACACTTATTATTTACTGTTCTAAGGTATATAATGTCAATGAGTGGCTTAATATTACTCCTGATATCCACATTCAGGTGACTTGTGTATTAATAGCTATTTGGAACCTATACTTGGTCTCTGTCAGCATATAAAGTAGCAGTCTTTAGAGCAGGAAATCTGAAAAAATTACCAAACCAGTTTAAGCTTGGAAAACAGAAACTTTGCATCTTGGAAATGATTTTTTAAAAAATGCATTCTAGTAGTCTTTTAAACTCTCTATTGCTGGTGTAGAACTCCAGCTCTTCTGAAAGCTGTGTTTCAGATTCACTCCCATAACCACTGGCCTCAATACTCTGCATCCGCCTGTGTCCTTCACTAGAGATTTCAGCAGTCATTGCTGTCTTCCCAAATCAGATTGCTAAACTGTCCACCTTCCAGCTGCTGTCCTTGACTTTTGACTAGGTCAAGTTTTTGCAGTTTGAGTAGTTCTGCTTTGTGATAACTTTATCATCATTTAAAAATGAGGAAGAAATAGTACAAATGGTAACATTTTTTGCTTTTCGTGCATCCTCCACCACGCTCAGAATCAGTGGCCCTGGTAGCAAAGGTGAGAATAGTATAAGTAATATAAAAATTAAGTAAATGTAAATTCCAGCCCACATGCATTATTTGCTGTTCTAGTAAAGGATATCAGAAGTTTTCCTGAAGATGAATCATGTGTTTTGTAGCAGTTGTAGTGCATGAACTTGAGGGCTGATTCCTAAGCTTGATGGCACAGCTGTGTTTCACATATAATGCCTAAAAGATTACGGCACTAAAAAAATTTCTGAAAACAAAGAATGAAATTAAAGAGACTTTTTATGGCTTTAGGTGGGAATTTTCTAGCTGCTTTATGACATAGTTCTTCTACACTGAAATGTCAGTTCAGCTGGTAATTGAACTTGCTATTTCTTCAAGCCTGGTTTGCATTTTCTTTTCCTGTTTTTAGACTACTTGTACATCATCTTCTGCTATGTATGTGGGTACACATGCTAAGTACGTGGGTACTTTTTACTTTTCTCAGAACTGTCAAAAGTTGAACTATCTGAAGTGTGCAAATGTGAGAATACAATCCAGAAAAATGCTTTTTAAGAATGCCTTTAAATATCACATGGCAATCAAGGAAATAACTTTTTGGTGTACTAATTTATTGACAAAAACAAGCAATAATTAGTTTGTTTTCTTTCTCTGTTGCTAAGATCTAAGCAGGACCTATGGCTAGCTGATCAGATAGGGCTTGGAAAGCAACTAATGAATTTTTTATATTTGAATGAAACCAGGATGATTATTTTCCTATTGTTTTACTGTGGCAAAGAGTTATAGTGGTACTGCATCTCTCCTGATGTCTGAGTAAAAAAGGAATTAACAATTAACAGAATGTTATGATTTTTTAATGTTTACCTTAGTTTTATTTCAATTAGGTAGTTTAAAATTTATTTAATATGTAATTTCACTGTCTGGCACTAACCTCATAAAATACCTTATGGCCTAGACAGGCAAACTTCCCTTTGGCAGCACCTAATTACAGTTACGCTAGGAATACCACTGAGGGTATTCAATGTCAGGGTAGTGAATTTGTTTATACTTGGTAGTCAGAGAAAACAGGGTCTTCTGCCCCAGTATAATGTGGCTGAAGTTCAGATTCATCCTCTGCCAGGAATCCCAGTTGTGGAGTTTGAAAGACTTTTGATCTTTGATGTGATATTTAGACCTTTTCTGTGAGTCTGTTATGCAGACCACAGCCTCCAGTTTATGCTAAGGAATTCTCCTCAGTATCTTTACATAGAGCCTCCAGGGCCAAATGGTTTAAAACAACATTGTTTTGTTTGTAGCCAAACTGAATGACCTTTCTTGAGGTAATAACCAAAAAGACAATTATCTGCCTGATCAAAGTGATCTTTCTCTAGTCTGTCTTTGTTGGAGTACTCCAACAAAATTAAAATAAGTCAGAAATCAATACTTTCTTTCATGAGTCACCCACCTGTGACCAGGGACTCTCCCACTGAAGGATGTGAAGTACCTGGAGGTCTGGTAGGTAAAACACTTTCTCAAAGTGGCCTTTAGGCTGACTCCTCAGAGCAGGACAAATCATCTACATTTTCTGCCTTTGCATTAAATTTACTCCTTCCCTGGCTGTCATTGTTTGGGCTCCATCACCCTACTGACCAAGATCTTAAACTGGAAGTGTAAATGTAGCTGTTAAAGATGTTCAAAATAATCTGCATTAACAAGGTAAGCTTTATATCTTACCCACATCTTTTATGGTTACAAAATTGGGGGGAAAAAAAAGTGTTCATGAGATCAGCTTTTTTTTTTTAACAAAAACCTTCTGCTGTCAGCAGCTCAGAAGTCATTCAGGAACACTGTCAGAACACTGCATCTTGGCACCTCTACTTTAGGCAGAAAGTGCCAGGGCATAGGCATCTGAGGGAAATGTGAAGAGCATACTTTAAAACCTTAAAAATTATCACTTCTAGGAATAGGTAAAATTTAGGGCTAGAGCAGGAAGGATTGCAGCTTTTCTGAATGTATGCCCTTTGGAAACTCAAGCTATTATTTTCTAAAGGTTAAAGCATTTTTGACGTACAACAGTTGCTTCATTCAGCAGCTTGCCCTACAGTGGCAAAATCTAGATGTGGATGATCTGTTTCTGGAAGTTTAAGGTCAAACTGGTCTTTCCAAAGTTTGAAGTGAAGGTGACCATGAATATACCATCCAGCAAGGAAAGCTTTAGCCAAATAAGTTGTGCTAATGGCAGGGCAACCTTGGCATGTTTTCAACTGAATGACTGTTCTCTGTGCAAAGGCAAAATACCTTCTTTAGAAGCTCTAACTACAGAGCTCATTCATTTCCAAAACCTGAGGGCCATCATAACTACATTGCTGATTTAATTACTGGACCTGAAGTAGACAAATAAAGAAACCCCAACCCAAAAGCACCAAGCAAAAAACCCCCAAGTTTCCTACACGAATACCAGTTATTCCAGAAAGCACCACATAACAAAAATATTGGCAGAATTAAGTAGAGACAAGTAATGCCATGGATGGGTAACTGATGCTTACTCACATGAAAATCTATATGCCATATGCATGAATTCCTTGAGAATTTATCTGGAGCAGTGTTCTGAAAATGTTGCCTGTTAATATGAGTGCCAGAAGGAAACAGTATTTCACAAGTAATTATTGGAAAAGCTGAGACACAGTGAATGAACAGAACCTTTTAATAAAACTTCTTATTGATAGATATGGCTTTATCCTATTTTTTTTTCAAATGCTAAAATCAGCTTTTCTTTAAAAATAATATAAAATATTGCTTCATAATAAGATGTCAGCCATAGTTTTACCTGTACTGTAATATGCTTCCTAATATTCCACAATTTCTGGCCATGCCTGGATATATTGAAGTGCCCTTAGCTTTGCCTCAGGCCCTTAGTACCTCCAGCTGTTATATTATTGGCTGATTTACTGGGAAAATAAAGAGTAGAAATACATAAATGAACATTTTTGTTGCTACCTAATCAGGAGAAAAGAGACTTTTCTCTCTCTAAAGCAGCAGAGGCTCCTTTTATAAATGTGAATTATTTACAATCAGCAGCAGTCTTATGAGGTGACAATGTAGTGTGGTCTGATTTTTTCCAAAATTACATTTAAAATATAGTAGTAATGTAATTAATGAAATAAATTTATATCTTAAAAAACCAAAATTAAATTCCAGTGCAAATTATTTAGGTGAATTAAACTCAGATGTCTATACCTGCTCAGTGTAAAACTGCAGCAAATTTGAGCTGGGTCCAGGATGTGTGTTAAAAAAAAAAAAAAAAAAGAAGAAAGAAACCCATGACATCCCTCCATATCAAAATGTTTTGGTAATAATTATGTTTAAATAGTAACATTTTATTTTTTTAAGCACTTAGATTTTTGATCTGAATCCATATTCATGGAGATCTGCTGTAATCCACTTTACCACTTAATGTTGCAATTCAAATGTTCAGTAAGAAGCAAAGCCCTCCAGAATAAAGCATGAATATTACCGTGTGGGGGCTGTAAAGAGAAGACTATTAGAATATATCACCAACACACTAGGGGACCATTTAGTGCACTGCTCTAAATACATCATTTAATTACAATGGAGACATTACTTCATGTTTCTACTGATGTAAGTATTATTAGAATTCATGATATTCGCAGGCTACTGTGGGCCATTACATTGGCCATAAGCTATTCCATAAGATTTACTACTAAAGGCCCGCAAGGGTATTTGAGCATTCATGGATTCTGTGGCAGTAGGCTTTTATCTAAGACACATAAGTGAGGGACAACCGAGTTATTATCTCTAAGAAACATAGCTTAATATTTTGGATTCTAAAGGTTAAGGTACCATAAATCCTGAATTACTCTGAGATATCACATAAAAAGACATTTTTATTTTATTTTACTCCACTCTGCCTCTTAAAATATTTTATGATGGCAGTTTCTAGAGTTGTACCACGTTGTTTACATTCAGTCCCTGGATGCATCAAACCCACTGACATAGCATTTCCTTTAAACTGCTCTAATGGAGGCAAAAAACATGCAGGGGATATTCCCCTCATTTCTGCTCTCTCATACACGGTGCTCCCAGTGTGATTAGTCTGTCACCCTGATTTGATGAGAGTCACTGCAGACTTCCCTATCCCATGGAGGGCCTTGTTAGGGAACTAGTGGACAGTGTCTGGCAGGTCCTACTGGAGGCAGTAGGACTACTGTGTTTGTGGAAAAGTAAATACAAATCTCTGGCATTTTGAAGCAGATAGATTGAATGTTCAGAGATTAAACACTTCTGCTGAAGCTGGTAATGTAAAAAGTGTGACATTTTCTTCTGCAGATGATCTACAGACCTTTAACAGTGCATGATGTTAGCTGGGTGTTCAAATACTTTTCTTAATTATGACAGCAAACAAGCAGCTTGCAGTTGACTCCGCTCCTCCAAAATAATTTAGACTTCATATGTTATCATTAGGAGTCATTATCCAGTTTCTTTATTTTTGCATAAACATAGCTGTAGCACATTCGGGCCAGTGACACATGATGTGCTATGGAGAGGGATGAGTCAGTCCTTCAGGCAGTCCGCAGCAGTGGCTGGCGCAGTGCGGATCCAGCAGCTGGGCCAGCTCCCCGCTCCCTTGCCAGGGAAGCAGCATCCTCACCTCCAAAAAGAGCTGGAGCAGGCACTGCCTCTCCCGCTGAGGAGCACAGAGAAAGTGCACAGCTCTGTGATTTGCTGTTTCAAACAGCAATTCTTTGCTATCAACCCAAAAAGTTTACCCAATTAGTCTGCTTGGTTTCGTAACTAAATGTCACAACTTGATGTGTTGATTTTGGTGGATAACACTGGGTTAATGGTCCTTGAAGAGTTTCTCTAATAGTGAATAAGGCTCAAGAACATTTTCTGTAGCAATTATAACAATTCGTGCACAAAATATCTGAGAGTTTGAAGTGAGTCAAAATTGTTTCAGGAAAGCTAGAAAATCAGAGATATCCACGAGTAAATTCTCCAGGACAAGAACTATTATTCTTCTCCGTGTTCCAATTTTTTTTGCCCTTCTACATTCTGCTTTTATCTTGGGCCCATTGATTGCTAGAGCTTAAGAAGTAATAATAGAGAAGAGGCAATCCTTTGCAGTTTTGCAGCTATCAGGAGGGCTGACAAGAATTGTCCTTCCACAAAACAAAGAAAGATTGGTCTTGTATAGCATGTACTTAAATATTAAATAAACAATGAGCTTTTAATTAAAATATAAAGTCTGGGCCTTACACTTGTTTTCTGATAGCTTTACAAACTTCTGATAGCTTAGTACAAACTAGTCATTCCACCTTAGTTTACTCTGTGTGTTCTAATGGCTGTCTTAAGGAAATAAAGAGCTCTATTTGGCCAAAGAACAATTTTGGGTGCAGAGAGCTGGTTGTACTTCTTCATAAGGAGCTTTGAATCCCAAGTCTTATCTGTGTGTATCCGTGAAGGCAGAGACTTCACAGAAGCCTGTATTTTTTCTCAGGCTGCTCTAGAACCGGCACATTGTTTGGGAGTGGTGGGCTGCCTGCACCATGCCAGAAGTATGTGAAGTGCCACAGAGCAATTGCTTGGGTTGCCTTTTGTTCCAGTCGTTGAGTCCGCTGAGGGCTGAAATTGATTTTCCTTATGTTAGCATGTGAAGGCTCTGCCCCTTGACCCGCTGCCGGCGAGCGTGCAGGGCACACAGAGGCTGCAGCTTTGCAGGAGTAAGCAGCACTATGGCTCTTATCTCTGGTACATCCTTCTTCCAAAATTGTTCTCTCCCCTGTGCCTTTCCTTCCTACCCTATTCTGCACTTTGCAGTGATGCTGAATTGTCCCATAAATATTCTGTATGCCTGAAACAATATTTTTTTTCTTGCAACAGCATAATATTTTTTAAAAGTAGCCGAAGTGGTTGATCTGTATTCATGAACCAGATAATACTGTTGAGTGCAGTCAAGCACATTGTCAGCAATTGGTAGTATGGGCCATCTACTCTATGCCATTATTTCTGTGCAGCTTAATTCCATATAAAACATTCCGCTCATATGTCACTTTTGCCAGTGGTGATGGGATGATATGTAAAACAGGGAAAAGTGAACAGAGACCACAATTGTAAAAACAAGCTCAGTGATGGTCACAATATAATCTTCAGGAATTTAAGAAAGACATATTTTGCTAGATGAGTCAATTCTTTTTGTCTCCTTTCCTCAAAAAATAAGTCCTTTCCTCCTCCTCAGTTTTGTTGCTGTAGTTAACTCATTCACTGCCTCAGCTTATGTCCTACTGCTGACCAGGAGACTAACCCACTAGAAATTTTGTTGGCGATGCTGTAATTAACCCAGTTGTCCAAAGTCATATTGGCTTGTTGGGGGTCTTTGAATGTAAGTTTTCACACTCTGTATGAGTGTTTTTTCTGCTAAATTTGAAAATCCACAGAACATACATATATTTCTACACTGGGACATTAAAGCATGCTCATGGCTTTTTACCTGTTAGGAAGTAGAGAGGGATAATGTGTTAAACCAGGAAGAACAAGCCACGTTTCAATGCTTGCTCTCAGTAGGTGGCACTCTTTCCTCTGAGTATGTGCCGAGTGAAAATCTCCGAAAGTCCGTTCTCAGGGTTCTCAGTTTAACTTAGAAGCAAGAGTAGGGTCCGGCAGTTTCTGGTTGTTGAAAGCTCAGAGCACTTTTTGTAAGAGATGTGGCATTGCTCTCTTGTATCCTTACAATTTTCCATACTCTTGCAACTGCAATCTCTGTATCTGCATTTTCTCTGTAGTCTGGGAAAGATTTGTTGCTCGTAGTATTCCCCACTATCACCCACAAAATAGAATTGATAGTGATGTGTGCCTGCTTTGAATGACTAACAAGGTCTTCACCAGGGATGATTGCATGTCATTAATTAGTGAAGTTATTTTCTAATCATCTACAGACTGTAAAATATTTTTGGTCTTCGAGAGGCTTACAGATATCCCACATTATAAGATTTCACTTCTTTTAGTTGTTCTTAGTTTCTCACAGTGGGGTAAAAAGGAAGTAGTGTTTTCCCATTTTGGAGGTTTAAATGGACTAGTAACTAAAATAAAGGACAAAAGTTTATGTTTATATTCACTGATAATATTTTGTCTTCTTTTTTTTCTTTGTTGTGCAGTGTAGAGGATTCTCATTGGTATTCCTATTCAGAATCATTCACAGGGAAAAAAATTGCATTGTAAACCAGGGGCAAGAAAGAAGAAAAATGAAGGGGAGAAGGAGAAGGAGAAAAGAGTAAAAAAAGGAGTGCATGAACACAGAGCCACTTCTTAATGCATATTAAATAAAAATTAAATGCTTTTCAATAAAGAGGGCATCATGTGGTCCTTACCTGCTGTCTCTTGCACAAATACAATTCTAAGTTAGAGCAACACAAACTCCACCCCTCTGTGTGACAGAGGATCTAGATATTTTCAGAATTCAGACCTCAGTAATGCATAAACCTTTGGACTATAGTTCAGGAATATTTTACTCCGAGAGCCCAACCTTTCAGTTTGTTGAGATAATCAGAATAGTCATGGGAACTGGATTATTTTTAAATTATTATTGGAAATGCAACAACTTGGCTGTATTTGTGTTTTATTTCCTCTGTTAAATTTCCTCACTGGCTAATGAGATTGGGAAAGTTAAGATTCTCCAGTGGTGAGGAAGTCTTTAGATGGGGTGAGAGAAGGAATAAGACTGCACTGAAACAAATCATTGATCTGAAAACAGAGACCAGTAACCACTGAGAGCCAAGGGGATAGCTTGTCCTCTCCTTTGGAAGATACCCTTTCTTTATAAGCACTTCTGGAAAGAAAGCATTTAGGAAATTATCAAAGCAGGGATCTTCAACATTTGGAAAAGCAATGACAGTTTTGGCTGCATTTTCTCTGTGCAGTGATGGCTGCTTGTCTACTTTCTCCACCTCTCTTTTTGTATACAGTGCTTTCACTTTGGGTCTATCATACATCCTTTTTGCAGTATTTCTTGTTACTCTCCTCCTGCATTTGAAAGTGTCTCCTTTTCCAAAGGATCTTATGCCTTTTGTCACTATCATTCTTTTCCCTGCTTGTATTTCCCCCTCTGGCCCTACTTCCTGTCCTGCAAAGCAAATCACTGGTGCACAGTCTCCCTTGCCCATCCCTTTGGTGTTCTCCAAGCCATTTTCTGAAAAGCAGTAATGCTATGTACCTGCCTGAGTAGGTGAGTTAAGTAAGTTTTTCTTCAAGCAGTCTCTAAAATGTTGGTATGGAATGAACTATTCTTGGAATAGGTTACTTTTTCTGAATATTTGTATTAAATAGCTGGGGAGAGCATAGGACCCCATGACTCTGCTATCATTGCTGGGACAGGTAGGTCAGCATACACTGACCCTTTATTTGAAAGCCAAGTGAGATGCTAACTTGGTGGTATAGATGTAATTCTCTCATGTCATGCTGGAAAGAGAAAGTAGAATGATTTAAGGGTGTTGACAGATGTCTTATTTTCTGAGTTTGTTTTGCCCATCACGTGGCTAATTTCCTTTCTATTTGACCAGAGTCCAAGATACTCCTAAAGTTAGATGTGGCCTCTTACCAGCCATGGTGTCTTCTGTTTATGTAGGTATGTGGAGTAAATTTGAAAACGCAAAAGGATTAGCTGACACATTAGGCTTTTTGTATTACCTCTGTGTTCATACAGTCATGATTAAAGAGATGTAGAGGGTTCTCCTAGTATTACAATAACTTTACTTGGGAAGGGAATTGTAGCTTAAGAGAAACAGAGTATTGACCTTGTATCTGTGATGAGGGAAAGTGCAACTCATCAGGATGCAGGTTTTGCCCCTCCCTCCTTTCTCGCTCTCTCCCTCTCTCACTCTCTCCTTCCCTCCCTCCCTCCCTCCCCCTCTCAGTATGATTTTCTTTTAATTCTTCTCTCTTTAGGTGATTTATATCACATAGCCATAAATACTGTGGCATCTGTCTCTGGACAGATTATTATACTTAGTATGTAAAAATGAACATAGAGAATTCTACTTTACATTACAATCAATAATTTTAGCAATATAAAAGATGTCCAAGAACTTAATTTTTTTAAACTTCTGTAGTACTTTTTTATATTTTTCTCTATCCATCACATGAAAGAGCCAACAAACTGTGTAAGCAAGAATGAGAAATCACTGTGTTTGAAAGCTCAGCTTTACAGATGAGCCACATTACTGCAGGTAGTTGTACCCTTTACATTTGTAGGCAATTGATAATGGGTACCAACATGCAGAATATTTATACACAACAAAAGTGTTACAGCATGAAAAGAATGCCATGCAGGATAAACCGGATCTTAAAGCAAAAGGAAAAAGCACAAGTTTTACGCACCACTCCAGTCTTACCTTGGCCATGAATATTGCTTTTGCATGGAATGACTTTTTTATATATAAGAAGCATAAATTTGTAATAGAGTTTAATATAAATAAAAATCCTTAGACAGTCTAAGATTACATAAATCCATTAATTGCTAGGTAATTTTACCAATTTAAATCAGCTGAGATTTATCACCAAATGAAAAAGTAAGTTCACAGTTCCAAAAGTAAATGGAATTTTGTTAACCATGACACTTTTGGTACAATTATGCGCCTGATAAACTTAAAACCAGCATTATTTTATTTTCATTTATTTTCATTTTTATTTCCTTGATACATCCAGTCCTACTTCAGATTTCTGATTCTTGAAGAAGCAAAAGTATGAACCATGTTATATGTATTCTATTCCCCATAGAGCACAAACCTGGCCTTTGGGGGACAGATGAAACAGTACTTTCAAATTAAGCACTAAGCAAAATGTCCACAGATATTCTGGTGCATCCTGGTATTTAGAACAGTTACCTCTTTTCCTACTGCAAGAGCTTAGCTTATGAGCCTGCCCTCAGTAAATTAAAGGGAAAAAAATCGCTTTCTTCAGATGTCGTTCCTCTGTATGCACTCATTTCTCCAAGGCTTAAGATCTAAAATTCCTGTAACAATTTGGCCTGGAAAGATGAATAGCTTTTAAAACATTGTGTTGATTGTATTAATTGGGAAGGGAGTAATGGGTTTAGAATAACTGGAACAGTTTTTAAACAGCTTGATTACAAGGATTATCACACACACATTGAGATAGACAAATCTAGGGAAATGAGAATAATTTCTGGCTTTCCTGGGCATGCATTTAAAGTAGAGAAATGTAGAACTAAAAGCAAATAGCACAACCTGTTTTAATCAAAGTAGTCTAGCAAGAAACAATCAATTAAAGAACAGTCTGATTCTCTGTGACATCAATGTATGAAAATCTGTTAGACGCCAGATTGTGTCTCAAGACACATATGATGAACTGAACAAAATGACCTGCTAATAGCTTTTACGGGTAATAAATGCATCATGTTATTGGTAATTCTGCAGATGGTAAATCAAGCTAATATCCAGGCTGAAACAAGCTACTTGTTAAATATACTTCAAAAATGTTCCTCCTTGTTATTCCATAATTGTGTCACACAGAAAAATAAGATGATTGCTACTTACTTTTAGGCATTTTAAATTAAGATGTGTTTCAACATGCAGACATTTTAATTTTCAAATTCTTTAGAGAGAACATGTTCCTAACTGATCTGAGCTTTTGAAGCACAGCATTTGTATTTAGATTAGCAGCTCTATATAAATTGTTTTATAGAAATGTTCTGTTTTACTGTTCATGATGTATTTTGAAAGAGATTTCACAATGTCTAATGTTAATCTGAAGCTGCTATTCAGGATGGAGGATTTTCAGTTGTACAGATGTAAGCAATTTCCAAATGGGTATTTTTTTATTTCTAGATTCCAAGATGCTGTAAAAATGGAATTAATCAATCTGTAGAAAAACAAGACTTCAGATGTATAGACATCAGTTCTAATTTTGCAAATATATGAAATTATTTAGTTTAAACACCCAAAGAAGATTAATAATGTAAAGAAAGGGATGAATTTATGCACTGAATTCCATTCTATCCAAGGCAGAAAAATTATCAAACTGTTGGCTTAAAAAAATATTTAAATAAGATAGATAAACTCCAAAATCTCACTCAAAAATGACAAGTGAAAGAAAATAAGTAAATTTAAAAAACCCTATTCCATTTCTTTATGCCAAGGATTTTACAGAATTGAGGAGTCTGTAATTTTTTATATTGTTCCCCAACAGTTTTAATAATAAAAAATAAAATAATTGAAAATTAAATTAATAATAGTAATAGTATTTAATAATAAAAAATTAAATTAATTTTCCTGGTAGCAGTTATTTACCATATAAAAGCACCTACCAGCAATGATAAATTATATTTTTTTGACTACCCAATTCAGTACTTATCTGCAACAATTCAAATGAATATTCAATGCTCAATTATAATATCTGTTAAAAAGAAACAATTTTGACAGGCTAATTCATCAGGAAACCTGAAAATTATTGGAAAACCCTAATAAAATTTGAAGGCATCACTCTAACATGTTAGATACTGCAAAACCATATGGGCAACTAAGAGTCACAGGTAGCAAAAAGCAACTGTGATGAGGGAACAAGATCACAAATATTTGAATCAGGGAATCTTTTGAACACACTGCTTTTCCCAGATTCTTGTGAAAATGTGGTGGCCTTGACCCTACCTCAATGCTTTAGTTCTTCTTCTACATTCCTGCATCAGATGTAGTCACATAAATAACATCTTTTGTTACTAGCCACTTACTATGTTTGTTCTAGCTACTCCCCTCACTACCCCACACTTGAACTAATATAGCTAGAGTTTATAATGGCTCTTCTCAACAACTTACTATTGCCATCAAACCCATACAGCTCTTGATAAACCCTCAATATCAACAACATCAAGGCTTTTTTTTTTAGATTTTAGAATTATTTTGCTTAGAACAGGCATGATCTGTTGTGATAATTTTCGGTGAATACAGAATTCAAGTTATCAGTGGAGAACATGGAGGAAACAGATTGTTAAATCTCTTTGTGCTATTAGGATACTCCACACCTTTTCCCATGATGGGAGAAGGATTGTAGCTTGAAGGGAAGGAGAGACAATAATGGAATATTCTGGCAGTGCCACTGCAGATATAGTTTCTGGCAAAAAACCCCAACAAATACTGGTAACCAATATTGTCTGAATCCTGTATCATGAGGGCCATGCTCAGGCACCTTTACTCACGTTGATTGAAGTGTCTCAAGTTCACTCAAAGATGGCAGAACACTACTTTCAAAGCACACAGAAAAAAAAGGTTCATTTCAGAAATGATTGTAGCTTTGGCCAGTCGTGAAAAAGGCAAAACATCATTTGAATTTTCTGATTTTGGTTGAATTGTAGTTATATACAACCACAGATAAAAGATTGAATGAAGTATTAATCAAATTATCAAGACTCAGTTTTAGGTCAGTGCTCTTTGATATTTTTATAAATTTTCTGGATTCAAGATTCAAATGTACATAAAGTAAATTTTCCTCATACCAAACTAGGACGTGCCATGGTCTTTCTTGGGAGCAGAGAAGTCTTGGGTAGACTAGACAGCTGAGCAATCATCCACTACATCAAATTAACTAGAGCAAGTGGACGTTTCTCCACATGAGATGGGCAATTCCTGATTATATACATAAATATGGGGATGAGCAGCCCTGCAGAAAGATGTCTGCAGTTTGGGCTGATGGCAAGTTGATAGGAGTTAACAGTGTGCCTTGGCAGCCAGAAGGGCCAGCTGTGTCCTGGGGACATCAGGCACAGCATCACCAGCCGGGCGATGTCCCGCTCTGCAGTGGTGTAGCCCCACCTCGAGCACTGTGTGCAGTTTTAGGTGCCACAAAAAGGACATCACACCATTACAGCATGTCCAGGGACGGTGACCAAGATGGTGAAAAGTTTTGGGGGCGCGAATTAGGAGGAGCAGCTGAGGTCACTTGTTTGTTGAGCCTGGAAAAGAGGAGGCTCAGGGGTGAGCTCATCGCAGTTGACAGCTCCCTCAAGGGCGGCAGTGGATGGGAGGAGCTGCTCTCCTCTCTGGTGAGCAGTGACAGGAGACAGTGGAATGAAATCACAGCAGGGAAGTTCAGGCTGGACATTAGGAAAGGGTCCTTCCCTGAGATGGGTGTGGGTCACTGGAACAGGCGCTCCAGGGAAGCTGTCATGGCACCTCAAGCCTCTCAGAATTCCCAGAGTGTCTGGACAATGCTCTTAGTTCTGTGGTTTAGGTTTAGGTAGTTCTGCCAAGAGCAGGGAGTTGGACTCAATAATCCTTGTTGGTTCCTTCCAACTTGAGTTATTCTAAGATTCTAAAATAGCTAATTATTTAAGGAAATTGGGATCTCCTTGAACAGAGACTACTTCCAGAACACAAAGAATTCATTATGAGATATTGTCACACATCTGTCCTTCAATACAGTGTGACTGTGAGAAATCATCCTGTGTTTCTGTGTGTGCTCTTATTTTTAAGGATTTTTATAATGTTTAGATGAAAATATAATATTTACTGTATGTACAAGACAGACCAGCAGAATAGTATTACCGTTGTAGGTCCTTCTAGCCAACTCATTAAAAAGCTGCTTGTAGTGCTGAAGCAGACTATCTATTTTCTTGGTGAACAGGTGAAAAATTGAGAAATTCCATGAGCATCTCTGTTTCCATCCTCCCTCCTTCATTCATCATCTGCTTGTTTCAAGCAGGCCAGAAATTCTGCTTTATATTTCCAAGGAAACTGTTTTGTATATTGAAATGTGTATTAATTGAATATAAAATTATAATGATAAAGTCAAGAGTTACTGGGCTAATGTTTTCCTTCAGTCATAAAAATTGTATGACAATTTCTACTTGAGATTCACTTAGTACCAGCTTGGAAAGGGTTTTGGCTCTCAGCAAAATACTCCTTGTTGATGGCCACATCATCATTATCCCTTTGACTCCTGACACAGTGCCCACTCCAAAGTTGTTTTATTATGGTAAGTACTGAAGAAAATCCAGAGCAGTGTGGTGAAGACAGTGGTTTTCAGCAGAAGTCCCCTCTCCATCATTTTTATTCAGTATAATGTAGTAGTTGCCAGAGGCAATGTGCAAACATACAAATTTGCTGTTGCTGCCTCAAACAGTTAAAGAGCTAAAGAGTATTAACAGTTAGCATGGAAAGATCTGCATTTCCATTTTGCCTGAAAAAGGTAGAGTAACCTCTATGAGGCAGTTTCTAACCCAGAGTTAGTTCTGTCTGATTGGAGAATATGTGTAGTGAGAAAAGATGCACGAGAAAGGGGTAGCTGAGAGATGACTGGGATGTTGCCTGCAGCAGGATTTGGTTCTGACCTGGTATTTCCCATTTCTGCTCCATTAGCATTGTCATACAAAAGTTTTTAGAAGCACCTTTATTTTAAAAACTGCTTTTTCTTCCAGCCACTTTAGGAAGGGTAGGTGACCCTGGCACATTATTTTCCCAAATCGTTATCAGTTTTGTTTCTTCAGAAGCAAGAAAACAAAAGATTTTGATCCTTTTTCTTTTAAAAAACTGAATAATATTTTTTTTCTGTAATAATAATTATCAAATTATTGTTTTTATGTGTTTAAAAGCAAGAATCAGTTTTGGGTGCCACAAGTCATAGCTTTTACAGCCATAGTGATGGTTTATATTCTGGATACCCTGTAAGTTAATAGCTTAGGAACATCTCAAAGAACTTAACATTAAAGCTTCTGTTTTCTCTCTGGAATATCAGAAGAGGGAAATCAAGTGCTGTATATCTTGAGAAATTATATTTTTTATACTAAAATTTATTTAAAATTAAGTCTATCATATCAGTTTAAATATTGGGCTAAATTCTAAAATATAATCTCTTGGTAGATATTTAGTGCAAATTGAAAAAGCTTAAATGGCTTAAAAATGGCTTTGAAGCATTATGTAGAAGCAGAGATCATTTATAAATGATGGGACGTTAATGGCTTCCTTCTACATTTAGCATAAGACTTTGAAGATGAAATGGAAGTGTCTCACTACAGAAATTCACAATGTATATGTATCTCTAAAAGTTTATTTAGTTTAAATATTTATTTTGAGATTCTTTATGCTTGTGTAATGATTTGAAATTCAGAACAGTAAATTTATTGTGACAGAAAGTTAGCTATCTAGGACAGAACCCTTTCCATTTTGTTTGAGGTTTTATTTGATTGTAGACATATTGGCTAAATTACTCGCTTGTTATTTGCGCTCTTTTCCGACATTGTTTAATCCATCTGTCTTTGAGGAAAAACAATGACAGTTCATGAATGAAATAGCTTTAAATTTAAGCAGAAGAGAGATCTTACAGGTATATTATTCCAGCTGAAATCCTGTGGTGTAGGGTTTTAAGTATCTGACTCACATGTCTGTGTCAAGGAGAGCAGAAACAGCTAAAAATAATGCATGATTGCCTTAGACCTGGAATAAGTCTTGATTTTAAATGATTCCATTATGGAGGAGTTATACTATGGGCTATTTTGCTCCTGGCAGATTATATGGAGTAGTTTATGTTTAAAAAGAATACAGACAGCAAACTAGATAGATTTTAAAAAATACATAAATTTATGCATTTTTCTAGATGAAGATATGAAAGTTTGTCAGTGTACCTTTTTGTACAAAAAAAAAAAAAAAAGAGGAAGGAAAAAAATTAAAATAGAAGAAAAAAAGAGAGAGATTTTGAATTAGCAATCTGCAGCATTATCTTGTCCAATCTAGACTGAAGGGTGATATCTGTAGACTTCACAGACCAGTACAGCACAGCTCACTCCTGTTGATAAAAGGGAGTTGGTCAAAATATTTGACTAAAGCAATTGTAAATTCTTCCAAATTCTAGATAATATAAAATCACTCATTTGAAGTGGAGATTTTCCAAGATGATTAAGATGTTGTTTTTGTATAACTAAAGACCATACCAAAATTTAAGAAAAGGTTCTTGTCCATAGTGGTTCTCCATGAATGAATCCTGACAGTAAAAAAACCAAAATAACAAACTAAATTGTGCTTATGAGTCAGCCATCTAGAATTTTAAACTGCTTTTAAATGCCCCTACAATTTTCCCCCAATGAATGACTGTAGGCAGGAAATTCAAGGCATAAAATGAGGAATATTGGATCTACTTTTTCTTTTTTTTCAAATTCAATTTTGGGCATGGTTCAGAAAAATGCTCAAAAGCATGTCTGACTTTAAGCAGGCAAGTCATCCTTTATTTCTCAGAGAATATGCACATCTCTAAGATTACATTGAGTGTATTTTGCTGAATGAAGATGCACAGGAAAAAGAAAATTAAATGTTGGAGTCCAGAAGTGAATAGCACACCTCGAATCATCATCTAGTAGTCAGATGTCACCTGCTTAAATTTATTATAGACACTTGATAAAATATTTTGCAAAAAAGAGTTGAAGTAAGGTCAAAGGAAAGAAGGAATTGGTGGGAACAGGGATGTATACAGCTTAAAAGCCAAGGTCAGTGTTAAACTTCACTGACAAATTTGACCTTTTAAGTAGCACAATTGGAGGCAAGGTTAACCATTCCTTTTTCCCATCCTTGTGCAGCTGAAATGGCATTCCCTATGAGCAGAGCCAAATGAACTGCAGAAATTAGCAAGCAAGTTAATTTTAGTACAAATTCCTAGACAATCCCCAGACACTCACCAGTAAACACAATGTAAGGAGGGTTAGAACATGGCCCAGGGAAGGGTTTTTTTCCTCTTTTTATGCCTGAGGTTATTTTGCTAGGAAATACATCTTTCAGTGTACTGTAATTGAAACTACTCTCATGCTCTGTTTCAGCCTTCTGATAAGCACAAAGTGTTACCTTGTAGACCTGGCAGTCTGACTCTGCCCTGTCCCCTGTAAGTCACAATTTGCAGTGCCCATAGAGAGACAAACTCAACCTCCTACTCCCCAGGCTTAAAAAATGAAATTGAAGGTTTTTTCCAACTACTTCTACTTTCTATCGTTGCAAATAGTTAATAAAAATAAATGCCTAACGAGAAAGCAAAACAGACCAATGAAATACTCTTCTTTTTAGTGTGCTTGGAGGTTGATTCTATGCCTTTGACAGCATTTTTAAGAAAGTCAGTTTTCCCTTTCTGTTGTAGCCTTTTTGCCTTAACAACAACAAAAATCATTTGGACATTGTCAAGCTCCTTAGAGCAGCTTTAGAAAACACTCACAGAAACCAAATCACATCCCACACTGAATGTGTCCTTTTTAGCCAGTGCCGAATGTTATTTTCCACCAATAACCCATATTCCCAAACTAACCCAGCTCTTGCTGCTTTATCGTAAGACTTGCACTATTTAATGCTGTACTTGAAGCACCAGCTGCTGGACACAAGCGATAACAAGAGACTCTCACCTTTCATTTTAAAATGTGCATGTTTCTAGCTTTCATAGCTGTGGAGAACAGCTTGAAAATATCACCCAAGAATAACTGAAAATTCAAAAAAAGAGAAAAAATACCATTTTGTACAAATCTTCTAACTTTGTAGTCTCAGGACTGGCACTATTGCAAAACTAAAATTGCAATGAATAAATAAGGACAATACTGTTTAAAGATGCTGTTTACCTGGAAGATGAAAACACACAAAAAGATAATACCATCTAAATACTTTTTCAGGTCTGTTACAGATTATCCTTTATTGACAGACAGAAGTCCCAGGATTATTAAAAATGTATAGTGGTAGGTAAGACACAAAATTATTGCCTGATTGCTAGCACTGATGCAAAACCACTTAACACTACTCAAAATATAACTCTTCCATCTAACAATTAATGTTGTGCAGTAGAGGACATTGTGCAGTCCTTACTATGGAAAACAGCTTTGCCAACATTGTGTAGTGGCCTACTGTTCTTAATTACACAACAAAGCATCTTGTTTCTCCCATGCTAAAAGCAAAACGAGAGTGTAACTGCTTAGGTAGGCTTAATTAGGCTCCAGCACTAATGCTAACTTCCGTCTTTGAATAATTCCAGCCCCTTATGCTAATTCAAAGCCCATGAAATTGAAGCAGTAAAACAACTCCACATCTACCTTACCTAGTATGTGAGATGCATTTAAGAAAGTGCTCTATAAACTCTGAAACAATCTTGGATTTTTTTTTATTATTATTTTATTTGAAACTGAAGCAATTTCATCAAGAATGACTCACCTTCCAAGGGGAAAAGAGGAGAATTATGATAACTCGCATGCCTTTGGAAGAGCTTTACCTGCTGTGATAAGCCTATTTGACTACATGGCTGCAAGAACAGTGACTTTTTGACATCAATTCCCATAAGGATATATCTTCCAAAGCTTTGGTTTTCTTTACAATTTAATTCAGTTGCCCTGTAGTGGAACCCCTGATGTCCGGATATTGCCTCTGCAGCTTTTCTTCTCATGGTCCAGGGTTTCTTCCCCACATGAACATTGTTGAACCTGATGTGGCACTGTTAATGTTGGTTGATGAATGGTAATTCTGCTGGGAAAAGCAACAGAATAATATTAGACGACTAAAGCTTGTTGACATATTTCAACTTGGAAAATGTGAAAAAAAATCCCAGCAAGAACAGTTCAGTAAAATTAAACTAAAAAGTACTAAGCCATATTTAAATAATGTATGCAAGTGTTAGACTCCAGATGTACAAATAGGTCAGATATTCTTCAGTCCTTTTCTTTTCAGACAACATAAAGTTCAGATTTACTGGAAGAGACTTGGACTTCTTTTTCTAGGTAGTTACCTTTGTTTTGTTGGGTTTTTTTTACTGGTACTGTATATGAGAGATCTTCAGTATAACCACACACTCTGCAATTTAAGCTTTAATATTATTCCCTTAGTCTTTAAGAGCTAGATTTATTTAGACTGAGAAATATACTTCAAAAATAGTATTGAAATCAGTGTATCAAGAGTACAACTATGATGTATATATTTGATATTTACTTATCATGGGTTGAGGGACTACAGATACCTTAAGCTGAGCCAAGAATCTCTATCAGTTGCAATTTCTGATGCTGAAGAATTTCCTATCTATGACTAGGTAGGGTGAAATCAACTGCAACTGAAGTCAGCAGGAATACCTCCTCACATAATATATTACTTGGCATGAGTAATGGTGGCAGAATACACCTCTGTGGGCATTGCACAACCAAAGATTGGTATATTAAGTTGAAATACTCCCCTGTAGTATCTCCTGATACAGACTTGTCAGTGTACTGAGAGCCTGACCTGTTATTCCTGACCTGTTTATTGACTCCTAGGCACAGTTTTTGTTTTGGAGGATTTGTTTTGGTTGATTGGTTGGTTTGGTTTTGGAATTTTTGTTGTTGTTTTTTGTTTTGAGTACTTCATGTGATATTCTATGAGGTTATTCACTTTGAGTCTGACATCAAATTCCTTTTGGAAGAAGAAATCTTCTGTAAGGAACTTGTGTAGTTTAGCCCTGTAGGAAAAGGGGAAATTTTAAACAAATTTCTTAGGAGTTAATAACACTGATATGTTCCTAAGAGAAGCAGCCAAATACCCTGGTTATTTCACGGGATCTTAGAAGATAATGGATGAGAATTGAGGAAATATGGTATGTTGTAGTATTCCTCTCAGATATTGGAGGGGAATAGAAACATCTTGCTACTCTGCCATTGGAAAGTGATCAAATATTTATCCATGGGAAAAGATTTCTTGGCATTACATTAATAGCACAGAAAAATTGCCTTCTGCTCAGTAAATACTGGGAAAGAGTTTTGTTGGGAGAACAGACTGATACATGCATCCCAATTTCATTACCACCCAACTTTTTCCACAAACTGTGAAAAGGATTATTTGGAACTGTGAGCAAATTGCAATCCCATTCCTATGATGTTTTGTTTCCAAGAAAGGGGCTATAGAAAGAATGAGCAACAATAGAATATACGTTCAAATTTAGGTGATGGAGCAATAGCTCCTAGCATGGCATACCAAATATTATAGAGGGAGAGTTTCATGAAGATGACAGAGACAGGAAAAAACTTCAACACTGTTTTAGACCAGGCTAAATCAGGCAAGAGGAAAAAATTATATAAACCCATCCCAGATTGTGTCAGCTTCTAGGAAGTGGGAAATGCCCTATTTTACCCAAAGATCACAGTCTAAAAAATTATTTATATATCATGTATTGCTCTTCCAATTGTAAATGCAACATTATTTTCTACAAAATTAATGTAGCATTTATTTCAGAGAATTAATGAAACTGTGTTTCACAACTGCTCCTAAATGTTTCTTATTTTCAGTGGGATGAAATCTCAAATATCATTTTAATTTCAGTGTCATACAAGTTTATTTTGTTTGGAAAATATTGACTAGCAAACTGAATGATATCCTGAGTTAGTGGGGGAAATTCAATTTTTCTGCAGTTCAGTACTCTTGCATTGTCTTATTCTAAATAGAATATATAATCCTGATTCTATTTTTTGTGATGCTATGACCATTGATAGCATCAGAATAAACAGCAATACTTAGTCTTCATGTACTCCTCCTGTATTGCTTCTTAATGCTAACATGATTTTCCCCTTTAGTTTTTTTCGGTTTTCTCTATATATCTTATACTCTCTACTTTGTTGGTTTTTTTGTTTGTTTTTTTTTTGCCAAAGTAGGCCTCAGTGTGATTTGGGACTGGGCATTTACATCACCCGTATATTAAATGTTTAAGTTCTTTATTAAGTAGGTTTTTGCTATCTTTCTGATCTTTCAAGCACTTTCTACTTAGTTTTTATTTTACCATTATAGAAATTAATAGGTTTTTTAGAGATTTAAAGATCTGCAGAGGAGCAAAACTATAGACTGTAGATCTGAAGTTCATGATTAGCAGTTTGATATTTTAATTTTAAATTCTCAGAGTTTGATCACTACCAGAACTTAGCCAAGTAACAGTAACACAGATAAACTTGCATTTACCCAATATTCTTCCTTCTTCCCCCATAGAAGATAGGTTCCTCAAAGGCAAAGGAAAGCCAGATGGAAAGTAGCAAGTTTGAAACCTTGAATGTGTCACTAATTTGGGTACACGCTTGGGACCAGTATGCTTTTAGTAATTGGCAGTTCTCCAGGTTGCATCTGTTGATGCAGCCAGACACCTCAAAACTCTTCCAGTTCTAATCTCATTTTCAGAGATCCAAGTGCTCTGAAAAGCAAGGTAGGAAGTTATTAGTTACAGCTATTAAGACACGATTTTACAAAATAATATTTTATTATTATCATAATCAATGTATTTTTTAATATGGAAATAAAGTTTTAAAGATGTATATTTGGATTTGTTAATTTCTAACTTTATATTCTACAGTATGGTCTTTGGCCAGGAGAACAACTTCCCCCCAGCCCCCCAATGTACTTTATTTCACATCAACCATTTGTCAGAGGTTATGTTGAAACATTATATCCTATATCAGAACTGTCTCTTGAGAATGATTGTTTGCTTTGGGGTCTTCAGACAGTAATTCCAGGATCTCTGCAGGCAAGGTTATTTAAAGAAAGACATGAGAATCATTTGGTCACTGCTGAAGCACCTGTAGCACCACTGCAGGGATGGGCAGTGCTAGAATCAGCAGCTACTTCAGGAATCAGTAAACAAAACCCAGTAATAGTCATAGTAGTTTACTATCAGTAGTAATTTTATACAGTATGAAGTAGCTAGTACTTTTTGACGAGTAATTTATTTTTTAATGTTTTCTGAAATATGGACATTGGAGATACACCAATAACAAGAGCAAGCAGCTAAACCATTCAGAAAATGAGTGCAGACATAGCTATTGCTATGGAACAAGGTGCTGCAATGCATGAGAATAGCCCTTTACAATGTCGAATGCAGAGTATGTGTGTGCCCCAGTGGAATAATTAAAAAAAATCATGCAAAATTCTAAGAAACACAATGGAAATATTTCTGGACAGTTAAAACCAAAATATATCCTAGGGTGTAAGCATGAAGTCTTCCAGTCTCTAGACACTATAATCTGGATCTGAAGATTCTACCTGTGCTTACTGAGTGAAATATTAAGTGAATATCTGATCAATCCATGAGCAGATACAGCACAACATGTACTCAGTACAGCTGAGCCTCCAATGACAAGACTAATTTTTATGACAATTTTAGAAGAGGAAGTTTGACTGATAGTAAAACTTGGAAATATTTCTGGTTAATCTCCTTAAGACAAATTAAAATGGATTAATTCAATGTGCTGTATTAGAAATGGATGTTCTTCAACAGGACTGGCCCTATCAGATGATAAAGAAAGTAATCAAAACTGTTTAAGAAAACTGGTTTAAACTGCTTGTTTGTCATGTTGATAAAATGAGTCTGGATCTTTTGTTCTTGTCCTAGTTCATGTGGATATCACTCATTTGTTATCCATGGAGTCTGAATTACATTATTCAGTTGGAACTGAGTCAGCTGAAACGCCTGTGTTAAGAAAGATTTTAGCTTGTAAAGTGTGAGGTTCAAACAATGGAAGTGCACAGGTATAGAGAGGCTTAATTTTCCAGCTGTCTTTAAACAAAGTAAAAAACTTGCCAATTAAAAGTTTTCCAATGCGATGCATGACAATACATCTTGTAAATCATGGACTAGAATTCATGACAGAATAAAGCAGGAAGGTCAGGTGGAATGACTAAACCATTGTATCGACCAGGTCATGTGAAACTGTGTTCCAAAGACTGCCGTAAAAAATCATGGTGCAAATTCCACACCTGAATGCAGGTACATCTGTGTGCATGGAACTGAGGGCAGGATCTGGCTACAAGGCATGACTCAAAACATTGTTCAAATGAAGACCAAGCTTTCTTTAGTTCACCTCTGCTAAAAACAGCTGAAATCTGCTCAAAACCAATTAGTATTACTCGGACACTTAAAGCCAGTCTGGTGTTCTGCAAGATTACAATGCCTTAGTTCCATTACTCTACCAGGATACTGAAGCTTTGGGTTTCTGCTGTAAAAAAATGCAGTCAAATTTAAATTCAGAGGAATCTGGATCTGCACACTACCCCTAACAGTCCTATTGGGCATGCTTGGCAATAAAGCCAAGACTAATCTTGGATTCTGTTTTGTGAAAAGGCTTAAAGAGGAAGGCACTCCATTTATTTGGTTATTCTTTGAGCGCATAATTGTCCACTGATCTTCTTAAGAAACTATCTCTGTGCAAGTCAAATGAGGGACTGAGACCTAAAGGTCAGTAAAGGAGCAAAGGAAAAAAACCCAACAAAACAGTGTGTACATATTCCTCAGTGCAGACAACTGAGAGCACATGCTTATTGTGTGCATTTTTTTCAAACTTGCATAACAATTTTGCCACTAATAATACACTTAGTAAAAATGAGTTGTAAAAATCAGCATGGCATAATTTCAAGAAACGTGTCTCTGACTCTCCAAATTGCTCTCTAGTGTACATGGTACATACATTGAAACTGTTTATGGATTTTGACTTGATTGTACTGTGAAACCTAACCCTGACTTTCCATTTCTGTGACTTAAAGTCGAGAACTTTGTTGTGTAATTAAGTACAGTGGGTCACTGGGCACTGTGGCAATGCTATTTTCTAGTGCATGGAGTACTGAATCCATAGAGCAGCATTAATTGCTAGGTAGGAAAGGATATTAATATTTTGAATGGTTGTAAGTGGTTTTGCATAAATGCCAGCAATAAGGAAATGGTTTTATGTTTTATTGTTATGCATTTTTAATGTCAGAATGTGCTCTAACCATAAAGCTTCTAACAAAAATTAAAGCACCGTCTGAATCTTACTGCACATTTCAGTTATTCTTATTATGCTTCCCTTCCCTTCCCTTCCCTTCCCTTCCCTTCCCTTCCCTTCCCTTCCCTTCCCTTCCCTTCCCTTCCCTTCCCTTCCCTTCCCTTCCCTTCCCTTCCCTTCCCTTCCCTTCCCTTCCCTTCCCTTCCCTTCCCTTCCCTTCCCTTCCCTTCCCTTCCCTTCCCTTCCCTTCCCTTCCCTTCCCTTCCCTTCCCTTCCCTTCCCTTCCCTTCCCTTCCCTTCCCTTCCCTTCCCTTCCCTTCCCTTCCCTTCCCTTCCCTTCCCTTCCCTTCCCTTCCCTTCCCTTCCCTTCCCTTCCCTTCCCTTCCCTTCCCTTCCCTTCCCTTCCCTTCCCTTCCCTTCCCTTCCCTTCCCTTCCCTTCCCTGTCTTTTGTTTCTTCTTTCTTTTCTCTCCACACTTATCAGTGACCTAGAGCAAATTCTTCTTTCCTTGATTTACTCTTAAACTGAACTCTAAAATTTTGCAGCAGACATACCCTATGACTCTTCAGAAAAACCCAAAAACCAGGTAACGTCTTAAACATGGAACTTCACCTGTGTTTTTGCAAATCATGCACAAAGACTATACTCTGTCTCACCAGTCTCTCTCAGAAGGCTTGATTTTCTTTGCTAGTGTGACAATAGAAAACACTAGTCTAGGCCCATAGGTGGCCAATTCATAGCCATTATAATATGCAGGTACTCTGACTTAAATGGGTAGAATATTTGCTTTTCTTGTTTTACATGCTATTGTTCATTAAGTGAGTATTATTTTTCAGTTCACATTTTTAGGATTCTTAGTGCTTTACAGGATGCAGTTAAACTGACCTTATATTTAAGAATCAATGTGATCTCCTGGTCAATAATAAAAAAGCTTTTTGAAATGACAGAGACATTCATCACTGTCAGTTAACAGTTATGATTGCTTGGTCCATTCATCGTTAGTAATTAAACTTAAAAGAAATAATGAAATTATCCTAAATTTCTTCTTAGAAAATGGCAGTCTGAGTATAGGCTAAGAGACAGACGCAGATATTTCTAGCCGTGACTTTGCTGTAAGATTTCTGCAGGATCACAAATGCATAGCTCTTTCTTCACAAAAGTTACATGCTGAGAAATATGTCAAAACATGAATCAAGTAATTAAATAGTTAAGTGAATGTTTAATAATAGATTCTATTACAACTATTTACATTCCACTGGGAATGTGCCATATAATGATATTGTAGTCTTCAGTATCGTCACCCAACTTTCAGAGCAGCATGTTCTGTAATAGAATGAGACATTTATCTTGTATGAAGTTTAAATGGGTAGAGCATGACTGCAGAAGCTTGTCAGATGATGGCATTAATGAGATCCTTATGGTCACCATGTGATGATATGTCTTTCACCCTATCTCTAGAATTCACAAAATTTTGTACATTGATTTTTCCCTTTGCCAGGTTTCTCAAGATAAACAAATGTTTCTATGACAACTGGCTCTAAAAGCAACCATTTTCATGGCAAGGAAATTTGAATATCTGACCTTACAGGTACAAGAATGCCCTTGTATCACGTATATATGTAGTTGTACCAGAGACAGTAAATGTTTCTGTGCTGGTAGAATAATATATACAAATGTGTGGTACATAAACCTTTTAAAATATCTCTATCCAATTTTATGTGTAGAATTAAACTATTAAATGCACATAAACTCCTGGAAAATGATGGGTGATTTAAGGCAAAAATGCATAAGAAAAATACGTTTTTTCTGATAGTAACAATGCTCAGTGATCTCTGTAAAGGGTCATGGTCTAATTGCCCAGAGAAATGCATAAGCATATAAGGAGATAGTCTCTATTCTTAAGATTTTACAGACTAAGATGACAAGCTCTCTCTAAAGGTGGTAGCATAGTATAACAGAAAATCACTTAAATATGCATTGGTGTATATAAGCATACATTGGTGGTACATGTATATGAAAACTTACTGAAATCCATACATTCACATCTTGAAATATACCACATTCTCCTCTGTGAACATAAATATATCTATGCACACTCATACTATAAAAACTTGCATTCAATTTTTAAAGAAAACTATATCTAATTCTTCTTTATTTAACATCTTGTAGGAAGTATTAAGATATAATTTCTTGAGTAATATCAGGAAACAGAACTTTTGCTGGTTTTAGATTAAAGTGTTTCAGCTGCAGTGTCACAAAGATAGTTTGGGGAAAAGCGAACACAATCAATGTGAGTCTTAAAACAAGAAGGCAAAGATGATTATATTAAAGACAAAACAGAGGTAACAGATCTATGATGAGTCTTAGAGATGAAAACAAGAAACATTATTCTGGTCACTTAAGTTGGTATTCCTTATCCTTTTTTTCAATGAAGAAGCTCAAGTAATCACAGAACAGCAGATGAGTTCCCTCACTTTATCCTAAATACTGAAAAATAGGGTGACATTTAACAGTGCCTTCTTTTTCTCAAAAGGCTTTCTTATATATATTTTTATATATATATATATATATATATATAATAATATCCAACAGAAATTACTGTTGGGATTTTTCTTCATGTTAATCATGATCTCAACAGCATTTTTTATGACAATTAGTTTGATAAATTATAATCTCAGTTAATAAAAGCCAACAGATTTTATTAAAAATCTGAAATCATAAAATGGGATTTACCCAGTCAGGTCCACTATTAACACACTGTATAGGTCTTCCTTCAGCATCCTATCAGCTTTATTTTATAGGAAAGTTGCTGCAGTGGATGTCAGATTCAGGACTTTCACTTTAGTAGTTTTATCAAGACTGCTGATGATTTTGCAAAAAGGGATTTTAAACCCACAAACTTTCATTAAAATTTTCTTCAGAATATCTAAGAGTTTTCTGCAGGAAAAGTATGTGAATGTGGATTCAATGGACATATTTTATGAACAAATTATTCTCTGTTTAATCCTTAATTTCTGAAGACATTTGTCGAACTATGCCATGTTTGTTAAAGGAATATTTAACATCCTGATTTATTCTTCATTCAATTCTTTAAGTCTTGCTCAGGTTAAAAAAAATCTTAACTTGTTCAGAAAATCTCCCTTCCAAATGGCAGGGCAACAGAATGTACTTGGCACAAAATATTCATAGTTAGTTGTCCAACGATCTGGCATCTGATTGAGTGTCTGATCCTAAGCACATAGAAACAAACAGGTTTCATTTCCTGGACAGTAACCTTCAGTTTAAACTCCATGGATATTTTGATTTTTTAAAAAATACCAAACAATTTAAAATCCCATCAAACTTGGTGCCCTTGAAAATTGCAATATTTTAATAACACAGCCCATTTCTCGTTATTCTTAACTTTTCTTTCAGCCAGTGGACGAGTTAGAAAGGTGATCTACAGCAAAGCATCATATGATAATAGTGTAGGCCCTATATTAAAAAAGGACAACAATGATCCTAATGAAAATACATCAATAAATTTTCAAGTCTCATCATTGTTCATTTTACAAGAATCAAAGAATGAATACCCCAAGGCTGGTTGATAAACTGTTAACATATTGAGATCTGCATTTTCTCTTATGTATTCCCAAACTTGTTGTGCCCTTTGGAAAAGAAAATAATTGTTTCTGACATTATTTGACTGACTTGATTCAAGTAGGCCATAATTGTAGTGCTGATCAGATTTCCCTGGACCGCTTGAGTTTTCCAGCAGGACTACAACATATGGAAACACGATGGTTAATCGCAAACAGATACGCTGCACAATGGTGTACCTGATGGTTAATGGCAACAGATACACTACAAAATTGGGGGATTTCTTTTTCCCCCCAGTTCTCATTCTATGCTTCACTGAAGTTACTTCAAATTTACAACAGTTTGAAGGTGAAAAAACATAGCAACAACGTAATTATTCCTGGAAGAAAGCTGCTAGTAGCAGTAGCAGAGAAGTTGCCACTGCTTAAATACTGCTTCAGTATACAAAAGAGTACTTACCTTACCTATGTTTTGATCAGCAAAGAACTGGTTTTCAAACCCTTATTTAAGGAAGAAAAAAATAAAATAAAAAAACAGAGGAAATACAAGGCCCCTTTTGTCCTGTGAGGCATTTTTCAGACGTACAAAGGCTAAGACACAAAACATAAAAAAGTTAAAAAAAAAAAAAGACATTAAAAAAAATTGGGGTGAGTGTTCTTTGATTATTCATTTCTAGCCAATGTAACATTCAGTGATCCAACAGAATAGTGGAGGGAGAATACTGCAAAACTAGTGGTGGGAATGAGGAAAGGATCCAGCAATCCAAAACAGAGAGAGTAAACCAGCGTTCATAATAAAGAAATATTTGTCATAGTAGTAGAAGAAGAAGCCAATAGGATGGCAGCAGGAACAGATTTAAAACCATAATTTTTAGAGATAAGAGAAAAAAGTTTGGATATTCAGTTGCCACAATGATCCCTAAAATTTTGCAGCAGTAGTAGCACAGTAAAGGGTAGAGAAAAGGAACTACAGTGAGTAAGAACCATATGTAGTTTTGAAAAATAAAGTGATCATACTATCTGGGAAGTAAGTGGGAATTATAAAAATAGTAATTGGATCTTTAGCATTGTAATTTACAATCTTGATAAGGTCTTTACTGGATAATTTACTGCTTCTGACTATCCAGTTGAGTTTTCTTTGGACCCAAGGTTAGGGGATAGTAACTACTCGGGTATATTCAAAAGCAAAATCAATTTAGTAACACTGAATCTACTTGGCTACTTATGCATGAAGACAAAAAAAAAAAAAAAAAAAAGAAAAAAAGGCAACTGTAAGTGGAACAGTCTATATAGACTTCTTATTTGTATGATCATTTTTTCTGATAGCTTGATTACAAGCCCATCATTCATTCTGGCAGGTGCTGTACAAACCAAATAAGGTACAAAAGAATGATCAAAAGAGTAATCATATATGTTTCCAAGTCAAGAGGCAAAACAAAGACATTGAGTGAAAGCTGCTAAACTGGTCATGGTGTTATGAGCACCACATCCCAGCTGCTGAGCTGGTTGGAGGCATCCCTAGGAATCCTTGCAGGTGAAGGCCTATAAAGGAACACCTGGAACTGGGGATCAAGAAGAAGCTCTGAGCAGGGCAGACTTGGACCATGGGCTGATCAGAGGAAGCCTGTATCTCTACAGGAGGAAGAAAAAACCCTTTACCACTGCATGGAATGAAATAGGAGTTAAGGGATGGATTCATAAACGAAGTTGGTGTGATCAGCTCCCCAGACAGGAAAAACTCTACTTGAACTCTCTGAAGCCGACACAACCTATGTAGATATCTCTATATTCTGCTTCAACTCTGTGCTCAAGTAATAGTTACAGACATGATATTAATTTTGATTTTTTCTTGACACAATAGTCCTGAAAACTGAAGCGTTTTCACTCTTTCCTTTTGTCTATTTTTAAACAAATTGACAACACAAGCAATTAATTAAAAATAGAGGATTTCACCTCTAAAGAATTCAATGAAATCTAAATTAATTTATGGCACATTTTGCTTGCTGGTGTAATTTTGTAATGGTTGTAGCTAAACTTTTGCTCCCAAATTGTACTTATGTGTGAGTTGATGAAAGAGAAAGGAAGAATAGTATTGCAAATAAAGCAGGACTAAAGTAGGTTCCCATGATTTAGTTTCAAGGCATGTAAATATTTTTTTTTTCCTAAAAAGCTCTTTAGAATTTTACCATGCAAGATAGAATTCATAGAGAACTCACAGAAATCTATCACACTTCAGTTGACAGAAAATATTATCAAACAATTTCTCAAGTGTCTTTTTTTCATACTTTCCTTTTTATATTTTTTCCAATTCCTTAAAGCCTTTTATCTTTCTTTTTTTTCTTTATAAGCAAATTTTATTTTTTAAGATGTAAATTTTTGTTTGAAATTTATTATTTCTGAATTCTGTCCAATATAATTTATATACTCTAAATGTGTTCACTTTGATAATGATAGGAAAAAAGTATAAAATAAAACTTTGTTGTATTCTCTTTGATAAAAGAGTTCTTTTGATCCTTATATTACATCGAATTTAGTTTAAGGTCATTGAAGTCAATTACATCTTTCATAAGCTAACAACCCCTGCAAAAACACACACACTTTCTTAGTACTCCTCAGCTCTTTTTAGTTTACTATAGCTAATGGTTTTGTCGATTCTGATTGAAAGATAAGTCAAATAGAGCAACTATGTTGCAAGGCACCACTTTCTCTGGATTTCCCAGAGATACATATTTGTTAATTTTTATTTAAGTTCATTTTTGGAATCGTGTTGAACACAAGATTGTTAAACAAGGAGCTTCAGTGAAATCCAAATTTCACAGGCATTGTCATTGGATTTTGGCACCACTGCGATGACCACACCTTGTGGGAATACTTTTTAATAGTGAGTGTGTGCACTACAGTGAACTTGTGCATTGTCCAAGACTTGTATATTCCTTCCCTTTCCCGACTGTGTACGATGTTTTTGAAATGCGAGCTTTTGGGAAACCTAGCAGCAGCAGCAACACCGACTGCAGGATGGATGGGTGCTCAAGGGCTTTCCTCTGTTCTCAGCAAGCACCTGCTTTGCTCTCAGTCTTTCTTTAGCAGAGACTGTCATGAGAGTGGAGGACTCTGTGACATGGACGAGTCAACATTACGAGGAAATCGTATTTTTTTTAATAAGCCACCTGTAGATACAGGTTTGGATTTTGATATTATCTGATGTAACCTGCCAATTTCCCTTGTCACATGAAGTCTCTCTTTCTTCCTGTTCCCTACTTAGTCTGTGCTCTGGTTCTCTGTGTTTTTATGTAAATACTATGTCTTTGGTTTTCCTAGTTAAAATATTCTTTAAATGTTGCCATTTCAAAGCTCATTATATCTTTGGAAAGTAGAAGATATAGGAAGGTGTTGAAGAACTAACTCTGCTCAGATTTATCATACCTTTGATTGACTGGGGAAATGACTTTCAGTTGACATCTGAGCCAACAAGTTAGCTGAAATAAAATTTTGTTTAATACCTTTGCATCAATAATCTAGGCACAGCATCATTGATTGAGAAAGTCTGATCAATAGAGTATTACTGACTGCCTAACTGTAACTTTGCCAGACTTTTTTGTTAATTCTGCTGATGACCTTCGTACCACTGCTTTTCAGGTTCACCGTTTTTTTCCCTTTGAAATTCAATTTGCTCCATTTGCTATTATTTAAGGAATTTACACATTCAATTGATTTCATTCTACCTAATACAATATGAGTTTAGTTTATAAAAAGATCATGCATGCTTGGGACAAAACTTCTGTAGCCCCAAATTAGAATCTTTGTGAGAAATTCACCTCAGGGAAGACATAATGGAAAGAAAAAAGGGGAATATAAATAATTTATTTTAACCCTATGGATACTATGGCATTTTCATCTTGAGATTTGCATTCAGTGTAGATGAAGTAGCAAGGAAAAAGGGAAATAATAATCTCAACCAGTCCCAGACAGTTATTCAAGAATAAGAAAACAATAACAGAAATAATGAAAATTTCCAAATCCTAACTAATCATTAAAATAGGAATTGTCCAGTCTGTCCTTTCAGATATTTTCTTTCTCAGTTCATTTTCATTGTGACTTATATTAGCCCTTATTTCTCTCTTTGTGACATTCTTCAAGCTATCTCCATTCCCACTTTGATGGAACAAAACAACTGTTTCTTTGAAAGTTATTTAGCAATTTGAGATTGTTTCCTTCAATGTTCCCTTGGAATACATAATGTTTCCCTTATGCACAAGCAAGACTGAATGCAACATCTAGATGTATTTGTCTTATTCAACGACATGTTGAGAAAATGCACTGTTATTTTGTTTGATATAAATTCATGGCTTATATTTTCATAGTTAGGAAGATATTAAAAGTAAAATATGCTAAAACACATCCATTTTTCTATGATTGCCCTATTAACATTTCATTGCTTGTGGACCATGCATGCCATCTACCCCTATATAATTTTCCAATATTAGAAATTGAAATCAGATCCTGTGCTAGATGTGTGAATGTGTAATGCAGCACCTGGCAAGGAGTCTAGTAAACTGGTTTGTTCTGAGGCTGGCTGCTCCCAGGTCTTCATTTAAAGCTCTTCAGAAGTCCAAGAAGGTCCAAGAAATTTAAAAACTGTCTTAGTAAAATGAGGACAGCTGAAAAATGCTTTTTTTCTCCTTGATATCTGATAGAGTCCACACATTTTTGCAAGAGGATCTTGCCACCACTGGCTGTAAAGTTTTCTGAGTGTCTTTCTACCATCTGCATAGCACAAAGTGTATTTAATATTCTGTCTGGATCAGAAATACAGACCTTTCTAGCAAAAGGGTATCACATTACTCTTAATCTGCTTGACCTTGATTTTAGAGTGAGATGGAGGCATCTGTATTCCATTTAACTGACTAAGAAAATATCACTTCTTGGGAGCTAGCCAGATTTACCCACCTTTTACCAACCTTCCCACCTAGCTGAGCACTGCCTAAATGCAAAAGGCAAGCAAATTGGAGACTATTAATGTTTACATCATTTAGGCTTGAAGTTACATGTGCAATAGAATTGTTTAAAAACAAGTTAAGTTTGGAGGGGTGCCATTCTGATTAATGATAATATTTATATTTGGGAAAAGGCAGTGAGACCAGTGAGACTTGCTAAATGTATACAATGTATTAGATGATGGTATTAGGTCCAAGATGACATTCATTCATACTTCAGTTAACATATTGAGATGTATGATACCCAAAGCATTTCCATTTCAGGGATAGAGACAGTAAACAAAAAGTTAATGGAGCAGCTATATATATACCCATTATGAAATAAAAAATTGACATCTAAAAATTCTAAATTTTCTGTTTGTTTGTTTCTCTGAATTAATTCTATTTAGGGGTGCATGTAATGCTTTCTAATTTTAATAATACCTATTTTTTCAGAAATAATAATATTAAATCACTCTCCTTATATGTTCAAGAGAACAATCAGACCATCTTTAACATTTCATTGTCCAATGAATTGCTATTGTATGCACTCATAAGGTGACACAACCCATAAATAACGTTAAAGCTTGCTGTTCAAAGTCAAAAAAAGTGCTAGAGCCAGGAATTAACTTTCAACTTGACTGGAGAATGAAATGTCTCCTATGAAAAAAAGATTTGGAAGCAGATCTCTTGAAAACAGGTGATATACAAAATCCTAGTTTGAAGATTGAACACTTAGATGATTTGTCTTGATTCTCTATTTAATCTTCTCTTAAAAATTAGCTCTCTATGATTGAGGCAAACATTCTGGTACCCTTTAGATATTCAGGTATGTATTTAAAGAAAATTAGAAAGCTAAGAGACCACAAAAGAGGTGGAAGGCTGTATCTCAAAAAAAATCCAGCTCTGCACTGTGTCTCCAGAAAAGTCCATTTCTGGAGAGTGACTTCAGAAAATTCCTCAAAATTTAGAACTTTTTTTTTTTTTTTTTTTTTTTTTTTAAGGTAGGAAGATAATATCGTCAATGCTTTTAGTCACTGTGCTGACATAGTAAATGAAAGCACACTAATTCCATTTTGTTGACCATTTAATCAGTGCAAAGTATGTTTCATTTATCAAATTTTATGATATCTACTCAATGCCTGATTAGAAATATAAATAGAGTTCAGCAAGTCCTGGGGAGGGAGAGGGTGGGGCTGTGCAAGGCTCCCCTCTCTTAAAGAATTATTTGAAGTGTTTCTAATTGTGGAACTTATTTTAGTTCTGTGTAATAATGAAACAACAGGGTCTGTGGCAATTCCTTGCAAGAATTATTGTATGTTCTCTGTGTCCTATATTCTTTAGGCTGGATTATAGTGTGGTATGATGTCTACTGTATTCTTTTTCTATCTTGTTGCCTTTTTTTTTTTACAGTCAGCTTTAGGATATGCACTATTTGAAAAGTCCTACTGTAGTCAGAAGGTAAATAAGACACAGACTGGTAATACCTACAGTTCCAGGATCTGACTAATTTCTTGAAAGCCTTACAATGCTGTTTCCTGGGCCTGCCATTTCATTAGTTATTCATCATCATAATGACTGTATTTATTATTACTGCTAAAAATAGGTAATGATGGCAGTATTTCATCTAATGGATTCACTTTGTCCCTGCTTGAAAATGTTGATCTGTCACTTACAGTAGGTTTATAAGGATGCAGTATTATCTTAGTGAAGCTGTTTGTGCTTGTAAGTTTTTCAGATTTGGATTTAAAAGATCTTCTTTTAACACAAAACTACCAAAATCATATTTTTGTTTTGCTTAATTTAGAGCAAAAATACATGTGTAATTTGGAGAGCTGTCTCTAAATGCTATTTAAGTGTAATAGCTTATAATTTTATTACCAGATTCTGGGATTTTTTGACCCTTGGGTTTGCTTGGGCCTTTGTTTTTTAGTTAGCAGGATAAGAAAACTTTCTGATTTCAAATATAAATATACTTCCAAGAGGGTTTGATAAGCTCCCATGGCATATCTTAGAGAAAAAAAATGAAAAAAAAATCCTTCAGTTTGAGATTTTATGATCTGAATGTGTTATATATATTAAAATGTACATGCCTTTTGTACAATCCTTGTGAGCAGTGAAAGGGATGGTTTCCTTTTAAAAATGACTACTCCTACACTAAAAATGCACTTGTTTATTCTTCTGATCTTGTCATTTCACATTTTATTCATTAGCTGTGGAGCTACTTCACATCTCTGAGATAACTTGTTCTGGGAACAGAAAGAGGAAATTTAGCCTGCACATTAGAAACTAACACATTGGTATACTTCTACGATTTCGTTTACTGAAATATTCCAAATTCTTACATCACCTCCATACCAACCTTTGCTTCTGTCCCTCTCTCAGAACTAGAGAGCTGTTAAAAATCCTTAAAATTTAATTTGTTAGTTTATGATTGACAACTGTGAAACAGTCTTAAACATCACTGTCAGAGAACATGCTAAAGAAGGAATATTAGGGAATAGAGTCAAGTTAAATGGTTTGAATTACATACACATTTATATATCTCAAAGAAGCTATAATGAATTAGGTAGGCCTTAAACAAGTATAAACTATGCCAAACCCATGTAGTCCAGTGATAAATGCCACAAAGGCATTTTAAACCACTGCCTAAATATCAAGTAAAACATAAAATTGCAAATATCCAGCACCTTCTGTGAGCCACTGGCAGATCTGCTGCAAAGCCCTACCCCGGTAAGGAATGGTCATCCTAAGGGTGACTGCTAAAACATATGAGCAATAATAATCATGACTTAAATGATTTCACCAATAGGACCATCTATGTCTCTGCTTCTTCTGCAACATTACACAGATCATGGATTTGTGATTCCACAGTCCATACCCCGCTTCAATGATTCAGGTTCCTTTCTGTGAACTACTTAAACCGTGGTACAAAATTCACATGTTCTTTACACTTTTCTTCTGGGTAAAAGGGAGCTGCACTTTCTAGTCCTGTGCTTACAGTGTGTTCACAGTTTGTTTACAACTCACTTATGGGATTTCTAATATCAGCTTCAGTGTGTCATTTAACCACAGCCATAGTTTTCTGATTCTTTCCACTCTCCAAAAAATAACAGTTGTCTTCTGGTTTTGCAAATTGTTACCAGTTTCAGTATAAGAGGTACACTTTCTTCCCTTCTTTTTAAAAAACATCTGCCTAATTTTACTTTGTGTGAGATTCCTGGTTAGTCCGAAAGGGAATCTCCTTATCAGCTCTATTTTGGCTATAGAAACAAGTGGACTTGAAAAGTGATGACTATGGAATGACTTTTTTTTTTTAGCTGTTCTCAGCAATATTTCCCCCAGGCAATGCAATATTGCACTGTTATAAGGCCTTTTTCTTGGGCCAATACATTTACAGGTCTAATGAAGGAGTTCTGTCCTTGGAAAAAATTAACCTGGCAAGAAATGACTTGTTTGTTATGTTCTCTTATACTGGCTATGACAAATGAAGGGCCAGTGAAGGGTTGACAAGTTCTTGGTCATTGCTTGCTCCCTTGATTTGGTGTAATACTGCAAACAGAATGTCACCCTACACTTTAGTTTCTTGTGTAGAGCAAACTCTGCCTGTAAATATATTGCCACATTACTGATACTGGGATTACTACCCACTAAAAAAATAATGCTGTAAAGATGGCATCCTAGCCAGTCTTGGCATTGCACATTGAAAAAAAAAAATAAATGCACAAACTGAAAAATAGTCAACTGAGTAACAGGGATAAATCACCTGAAGAACAACACACCAAAGAAGTAAACAAATTATTTCTATATATACGGTAGGACCTAATCTAGTGAAAATGATTAGCAAGATCCAACAGCATTATCCCTGTCAGCAACAGTGGGATGGCTATTCACCCTATGGCTTACCTAAAGAAGACAAGAGATTCTGAGCAGAGTTTAGGAATTAGAACATACTGTCTAAGAGGCATATCTAATAGACTTGCCTCGTGCCTCTGATGTAAAATGTGTAGCCAAGATATTACTACCCAACCACCTTGGCATCCACCCAAAATTTTTTTGCCTGTGTATCTCTAGCCATTGCAGTAACACTGTTTTCTGTTCTGCTTATTCATTGTTAAAAAAACTTGTGTATCAATATGTTTTACTTTTTCTACAGTACTGGTATTCCTTGGGAAATAGTATATTCTTTCTCCCAAGCATTTACTCTTTTTGCCATGTCATAGCTCACTCTTCTTGGATGCTTTATTTTTATCTCTCAAAACAACAGTTCCTTCTCCCAGCAAACAATAGCGAAGACAGGGGCCTTTTACAATTCACTCGCTGTATACTTCACTCTCCAAAACAAAATAAATGTAGAATCTACATACAGAATATATTCCCCCTCCATGCACCCTAAGAGCTCTTGTACAGTATTGGAAGAGTGATCAATTACTGGTATGCAGCCCCCATAATAATGAGCCGGTTCTGGGACACACTCTGGCCATTCACCCAAGATAATGATCGAGTTGTGGTGTAGTAAACACATTCTGCATCCATCCACAGGATGTCATGCATTCTGCATAATATAAAGGGAACGATCAAATACAGAGATATACAAATACTGAAAGTACCACCCAGACACACAGCCCTTGCTTAAATAGTCCTTAGCAAATATGTTGGTATATGGTGCAGCTACTGAAGCAATACAACAATGTGGGTCAAATGCTATTCTGCATAGGATTAGGAGAGAATATTCTGCTAAATGTCGTCTTTTTTCTGGTGATGATTTAGAAATTAGCTTTCTAACTTTGCCTACTTTAACCTTTTTACCCTGCACTTTTCTCAGTGTCTCATAATCTTTTATGCTGTGTCTGATCTTCTAGTACCCTGTATATAATCCTTGCTAAAAAATTTCTTTCACTCTAATTGATTGTTCATTTTGAAAGACAAAGAGGGAGGAAGCATAAAGCCTACAAGCTTTGGGTTCTCGTGTTATACTTTAAATTTGCTTTAGGTTTTTTTAAATGTATTTTTCTAACCAAAAATAATTAGTTTTAATGGTTTTGCTTTTCCTTTTGCTAATTTTGCTGTATGCCTAGTATTTCTTTGTGGAAGATGTGAATAGAAACTGATAGGTAATTTCTATTTAGTCTTTAAAAGACATGCTGAGTGGGTGGGTGACTTAAACATGGGCTAGAAACATCATTGGATCAGCATTTATTTTAGCTGCATGAAATGTGCAAGTATATTGACTGATTATTATAGAAATCTAATTTGAGCTTTAAATTAAAAGATAGCATGTTTATAAGTTCAATTTATGTTGAAAGCAGTTCCACTGGTTTTCCAAAAAGTCAGCCTGTTGTGGTTTCTGGAAACCTCTTTATCACGCAGCAGGAATCCTGTTAGTCTAGAAAAACAGGCTTTCATTAAGCTCTTCCAGTTCCCCTGTTCCTCCTGTTTTTTGCCAAGGCTGCAGTGAATGCAATGCCTCGAGTACATGCTCGGTATATAAGGCTGGGGGAAGAACAGGGAAGGAGGAGATGTGATGGTGTTTGTCTTCCCAAGTCACTGTGTGGTGGAGCCCTGTTGTCCTGGGGCTGATTGAACATTTGCCTGCCCATGGGAAGTAGTGGATAAATGCCTTGTTTGGCTTTGCTGGTGTGTGTGGCTTTTGCTTTACCTATCGAACAGTTTCAACCCCAGCACACAACTTTTCTTTTTACCCTCCTGATTCTCTACCCTGTCCCAGCAGGGAGGAGTGAGCAAGAGGCTGTGTGGGGCTGAGTTACTGGTTGGAATTAAACCAGAACATCATGAAGGCTGAGACCTTAGCAAGATCCTAAGAAGGAAGCAGGCATTTACACAGATAATCAAAAGATCCGTAGTTTCAGTGTTTAAACAAAGTAGATGACTCCTGATGGTTCATAGTATTAGCCAAGTATTGACAATGAGAAGAAACTTCCCCTATGGCCAATTTATTTTTTAATTATCCACTCTGGGATTTCTCACACTTTCCTCTAAGGCAACTTCTACTAGCCTCTCCCATCACCAGTGCCACCAAAAGTATTTTTTTAAACAAGATGGCTGCATCCAGAGATAGGTTCTTTGAATGCCAATTGGGATTATTCTCATTACTCTCTTCAGTTTCAGGTGCCCGATTTATTCAGACAAGGTTGAATTCAGCAATCTTTTTTACAGCTAAAATTACAGTTGAATTACAGTTAAACCCCCCAGCTCTTTAAAATAAGTAAGATGTTTTTATCAATATAGTTGTTCCAAAACTTCAGTTGATTATTTTACATTTAAGCATCTTTTTTTTAATCTCCTACATTTCAGAATGTTGACCTGAGCAAAAAATGGCTATTGTTGTCTTTTTCAATGCTGGTAGGTGTGGAAGACAAAATCCACTTTCTTAGTTCTTAATTTCCTATGTATGCATACTAAATCTAGATTTAGATTGTAGCCTCCAGTTCCTGAAACAAATAATTCAATGCTTGTTTTTCATAAGCCATCAGAGTAGCTCAGTCATGTGTTCAGACCTTCATGAGCAACCTTTTGGTAGCAAACCCATTTGTGAGATATCTTTCTGCAGAAGGAAAGAGATTGTTTTAGAAGGAAAATGCTTCCAGTTTGAAGCATACACTAGGTATAGTAAAAGCAAATGAGGGAAGAGAAATGATTGCTAAATACTTTGCTAGTATCTTAACATGTATTCTTTAAAGAAAAGTAATGGAAATTTTAAATTATATGTACATTTAACAAAAATTTAAATGAATGTCTGTGTCTAATCTCAAGTGCATTTGATTTTAAAAAAATGGACAATTTTGATGTTCCATGTTCAATTATTAAGCAAAAATATTCAGTTATCAGATAGTTAATTAAGTGGAACTGACTGTATTCATTAAAATATTTGTTCCAAACAAATGTATTTAACATTCAGATATTATGCAGAATAGGTGACAATTGCATATCTCCATGGAGATCAATAATGGGATTCAGATCATTGTGTAAAGAGTCTGCAAGTTTAATGCAGAGAGAATGTCATTATTATTTCTCTCTTAATGATGGTCATTATGCGCAAACACTGATTGAATTCCATTTGTTACCTGCATTTGAGCTGAGAGGAATAATTACAATTTAAGTGTCTCCATTAAAATTCATAAAAGAATATGAATGCAAAAATTATACTTGAAACTGACAAAATATACTTTGAGGATATAAATTGTGTTTTCTGATAGGCCTCTTAAAAGTATTAAAAATAGCTTCATTTTAATAAGATGGCATATAAAGATCATGCATTATCATCACCTTTATGTTAATTTTCATAATACATGACTAATACTAAAAAGTGAAGAAATTAACTTTTAAAAGTAGAAATTAATGAAACAATAGGCTACTTGTCATACAGCCTATTGGAATGGATACCTCTATATTTGGGTTATAGTCACCCATATTCATAATACCCAGTTAACTCATCAGCTGTTGTATATTGTGGAGATTACCCTGCCATGTTTTCTGTGACATGTTTCAATATGTTTTTTTACTAATTAAATGGGATGTTATTAGTGCAGCCATTTATTCAAGAAAACATTTTACATGTTCTATGATTTACTGCATTGCACTGACTGCTTATTGTACCATGAGAGTGATTCAAGTGCTTACTACAAGTACGGAAGGGCCTGATCCGTGACGGTGCTCAGCTTTTCAATAGTTCTTCGTGCCTCTTGACTTCTCACTGAGGTGCTTACTCCTTTATAGGATTAGATCCTTAAGCTATAATTATTAATAGCAGCAATACTCCTGAGGGAGTGCCTGATGACATATCTCCTGAAACAGTAAATGACAGCAGAAGACACTTCTTGCCATCTTTATATACTAAGAGATGACAGACTGGCTGGTGGGAGGAAGGTTTCTTCGTTAAGAGTATGTTAGTATGAAACACCTCTACCTGTTTTGTATTCCTGAGGAAATATGTAGGATCCTTCTGATGGGATGGTTGTTTTCATTTTGCCTGTTTGTTTGTTTGTTTTAGTACAGACACAGCTATTTTAGGTAAGCTTACTGAATATATGCAGGTGAGCTGTTCTGGGTGGGTGATCTTTTCATGTCAGTTCAATTCCTGGGATGACCAAGGGATCTCTGTCTGTTGGTGTTAGGACTGAAGTTTGCCTTCTTTTGTGAGAGGTGATTGACTGCAGACTCAAGATGTCTTTTGGCAGGACACATACATATTATCATGTTATAACTTTATTATAATTTATATTATTATTAAGCTTATTATTAAGGGTGACAGCAGAAATCTGTTACTGAGATTATACATGGATATTGTATCTTCCTGATTATTTGTCCCAGTTAGGAGATGAAGTCTTAAAAATAGTTGATAGAGCTTTACAAGGACAAAACACTGCTCATCAAGAACAAAAAAATAAATGAAACCAAAGAAAAAGCCAGGATATTTACAGTATTTCAACTTGTATTTTTCCCTCTAATCTTTTTCTGGCACTTCACTATTAAAATTATAAAGGAGAGTCTAGAATTGTATAACTATTTAACACTTGGTTAAACACTATTCAAGTATTTGTCACCAGGCAAATGTTTCCCTATTAAGTGAAATTTATGCTAAAATGGTTCTGATTAAGCAGTAGTCATTGCCATTTACAGTTGGTAGACTAAACAGTTTCCCTGGAAGATATCTCAATTAAGTGGCTGTCCAAATGAAACGTGTCACTATTAAATGGTGTTTGCTACACTATTATACTTTACTCTTCTGAATGGTGTGATTTAAAATATCATTCAGTTACTAAACAGTAAGAAGTGCTTTACATATATAGCTTTCATTCTTAGAAAAGACATGAAAAAATCGTGAATTGCTCTTGGTTAAAAATAAAATTCAGGGCTTAGCACTAATCAGTAACAACTGAATATGCATGATTATTGGCAGAGCAAGTTTGTAGAATTGGCTTTGCGGAACTGGGATGAGAGACACAGAGGTGACAGTGCACATAAAGTAAGGAGTGAGCAGTTTCATGTAAATAAGCTTTCTGTGTCCTGCCTAGAATCTGCAACCATGGAAAAATTGGATTCTGCAAACCAGTGAGTTCTTGCTGAATCAGTGGGCAGAGTTTCAGAGATCCATATCCTCTCTGCATTGCCTCTTCCTCTGGACAGAATTCTAAAATGATTTTACAAGAATTTATTAGAACTCAAAATCTTCATACCTTTGCTGTAAGTTTATTAGCTTTTAAAGCTCTTGCAATATAGCTAAAAACATGCTGTAAGAGTTCCTAGAACTTTGATAGATATAATAAGCAATTATTATGGGACTGACACTCTAAATGGGAAAAAAGACCTCTGTCCCTTTTAAAGAAATGTAGAATACTTACCTTACAGGAGTATAACTGTGCTTCACAGTCTAATATGTGAATTTGACCTAAGCTTTTGATTCTCTCAGCAGCTACTAATGGTAGTTCAGATCAACTGGTATTAAATCACAAGTATAAAAAAGCATGGGGAAAATAGCCGTCAATTGAATTTCTTAACTAGTTACTCCTGATTGACCTCACATTCTCCTGCTTGAACTGCTGTTTCTCAGGTATGCAAATCTCTCCTTGATTGTATACTTATGGGTAGGCTTCTTCCTAAATCCTCGAGGGAGTAAAAATCCTTTTTCACAAATGTTCAAGCTAATCAAACACTACCTTCTCCCATGTCTGATTTCTAGTTACTCTGACATGGCAAGAAAAGTTCAAGGCAACAATAATTGCCCTTATAATGCTTTTGGAACAATTCAATGCATGTAGGTCAGGCAATGAGAATTGGACGGTTTCAGAAATGAAAAATCATACTTAATCGCTTTTTAAAAAAGCATTGAAAATGACCTTGTTAAAATCAAGTCATACCATGCTGCTAGAAGATATTTTCTTTCTGTAGCATTATTTTATTTGATAGTCTTGTGGTTCTGACAATAAAAGCTTGAGAAATATACTCAGTATACTTTAAGAGTGAATTCAGCTATATACCACCCCAAAATTATAGAATGAACCCACTTTCTCCCCAGTCTGCTGCTCTTCCCTGTATTGAACAAACTGTAAATCAGAAAAATGCCTTTGTTCACTTTGCATGAGCACTGATGCATCTTTGGCAAAAACGGAGGGTCCTCCCCATAGCAGACCATTGGAAAATAGCACAGCGTATACAAATAGATTTGTAAAAGACCCAAATAAATAAAATTGTCTATAATTCTGTTGGCAGTAAAGCTGGAAGTAATGTAAGAACAAGGATTCAATAAATTCTTTCTATTAAAAGGAAAATATTCTGCTTCAGAGGTAGGGTGAATCCATACAATCCTTTTCCCTTGTTTCTAGTAATTATAGAAGCAGTTGAGGCAGAATCAGGAACTCAGACTCAAGTTTGATGTATCCTAAGGCTATGTACACCCAGTATTTACCTTTGAATTTCTTAAGTATTATAGAGCAGCTCTGTGTCAAATTATATTTCCTGCTTTACTTGCAGTAACACAGTTACAAGATTGCAGGAAAACAACACAGAGAACACAAGAACTGCTCTGCTGCTTGGCCAATCTGTGTTTACACAATCTCACAATGTTTTATGTATATGCATGGAGAATCATGTCCACTCTCTACTGAAGTTTTTACATAACCCAGACAGTACAGTTTGAATTTTTGTGTGCAAAATATTGGTAGCAGGTAAAGAAACTTTCTTATCCTGGCTTTTTGTTAAAGATAGATTTTTCTAGATGTAGTGATACTCTGGCTTATGTTTACTTTTCCCTTTCCAACTGAAACTAGAGAGAAAATACTCCTGCATCTTGCAGATCAGAGCAGATAATTTATATATTGCATTTTATCCAGACACATCTGAACATAACTGACCAAGTATTTCAAACCTTGCTGGAGCTTCTTGTACTATTGCTACACTCCTTTTCTGAGTAGCTTTGTGGCATTTGTGCACATGTTTAACATTATGTCCAATTTACACAGCTTGTTAATGAATGATCCTGCATTCGGCCTTGGAGCTCTGTTCTTCTGCAGCTAGGAATGCAAGGCTCTGCTCCAGCCCTGGCTCTTGTACCTATGCATAAAAAACATTAATTACACCGATTAGGCTTTTACACCCCAGCATAACTGAGTGGTGAGCGGAATTTGCACGAGCACCTGCACCTTTCGGTACCCCCTTGTACACAGGGGTTGTCTGTCCACAGGTTATTAGTTGCAGATATTTAACTTACACTCACTTGAGCAGAATTAAGAGTGTTTACTTTCCTCATAAGAGGGCAGTCAGATATGTACCGATTTTGTTTTAACTGTGGAGAGCAGGGAGCTGGGAGCAGTGTGGGGAAGGGATCCAGGAAGGCCTAATCAATCACTGACAGATTACAGCTAAAGCTACTTCCATACCCATTAAAGCAGGACAAATGCAGAATTGCAACTGAACAACTTCTAGTTTTAAGCCAACAGTGGGACTTCCTAGTTATTTATCAAAGTCATTGCTGGTAAGCAGCATGCCTCACTGCTCAATTGTACTTCACAGCAGACAGAGCTGACTGAAGCTTCAGCCATGAAAGAAGTGTTTATGCCCTCAGCTGTGGTGCTGTCAGCCCTCTGGAATTTACTGTAAATCACACAGCTTTTATTGCAAGATTTAGTAGCTGATCCTCTGTGGGCTCTATTCACTGCAAGCTTGTTACTATTTGGATGTTAGCCTCAGTCCATAAAGGGACTTGCTACACATCATCAAACAGCAGCGGAAAACCAAAGGTTTCATTTTTCAATTTTCTAAACCCTAAACTCCTCAACAGTCATTGAATTTCATTGCAGAAAGTGGAAGTCTACTTTATTATGGTACTCAATTTCCCCAATGGAGTTATACACTTATAACATTACTTTTATTTCCAATGACAGGATCTGGCCATCTGTCCTGGCTGTAATTTCATAACGCACTCGCTAGTTTTTATTTTAAGGGGATTTCTAGATATTACACTGAGCTTGTGACAAAATTGTAATGTAGATATAAAGGCCACAAATAATGATAACTACATTCAGAGCTGCCTAACATCTTAACAAAGTAATTTTTTTTTTTTCTATTTCAAGTATAGAGGCATCTGGGTAAGCTTATAACACAATTGAACTGACAAATAATAAAAAATAATAAAAAAGTTTTGAAAAGCTAGAAAATACAAAAGGATAAGGGCTTTCATGAGTGAGCCTCAGCCAGGACAGCATTATTCCACAGGCAGTGTGTATTTTATCAAAAATGGTACCGTACGTCAGTTTTATCAGCGTCATTCCTACTAAGATCAAACGAGGGAATAAAGGGGAATGCTGAAATGTTTCTCTGTAATCACTGTGGTTATTCCCGGCAAGGCAGAGGGACCTGACAGGGCATTTAATTGTGTTTGTCACGCGGTTCGCAGGGGAGGCCGGGCCCGAGCGCCCCTCGGCAGCGGGGCCGGGGCAGGAGAGGCCGGGCAGGAGGGGCAGGAGGGGCCGGGCAGGAGGGGCCGGGGCAGGAGAGGCCGGGCAGGAGGGGCAGGAGGGGCCGGGCAGGAGGGGCAGGAGGGGCCTGGGTGTGGGGCCGGGGCAGGAGGGGCCGGACAGCCCCGCCACCGCCGTGGGTCACCGCGCAGCCGGGGCCTTTCGAGGCCTTTCGGGGCCCAGGGTGGCCCCGTGGCCGGAGCGAGGGTGCCGGGGGGCAGTGCGGGGCTGCCGGCAGAGCTGGCGGGGCGCTGCCTCGGTGCTGCTCCTCTCTGCGCTGAATGAAACCATTCATAGAGAGCTTCTCGAGGCACTGCTTCGGCGAGGTACATTTGGCTGCAAGGTCGAAGCAAGTTTTGTTATTTTTCTTGCTTTCCATTCATTTCTACAGTGTTTATGCTTAATTTCAGCAAAGTTATGTGGAATTACTGTTTTAAGCATCAGTTAAACCTGATCTGGTTTCCATGTTAAGAAAATCTTCACAATAGCCTCGCTCAGAGGATAAAACAGCAAGAGAATTAGACCCGCACCCACTTTCTCCCACACTCCCTCAGAAAGTAGTGTCTGGATTCTCTTCTGGATTTACAACTGCTATTATGATAAAAAAATAAACAGCAAAGGCACGTACTAAAAATGTATTTCCACTTTTTACCCACATTTGTAGTAAGTTTTGCTTCATGATTGCTTTGGCTTCCCCAAGAAAAAGAATTGTATGTTTTTAACTGTAATACCAGAGAACGAGCCAAAGTGGAGAGCTTATTTCTGATTGATCAAATATGTAACAGGTGATTTAAACAGATGTGATCCTCCTTTTATTATCAAAGATCAGATCTCTGATCAGTGTCATTATCAGAAACCTAACAAAAAACCTATATGGCTGTATAAACTATGTGTATGCTTTCCTGTGCATACATTTAGAGACCTATGTTTTAGTCATAAGGATAAGATAGTTTTGCTAAAATAATAATTTTATTTTTTTTTCTACAAGAACACGAGTAGTGAAGCAGTTACTTGGTTTCTCCTTCTTCAGTGAAGTACTATGTTTTTAAGCCCTCAGTTTTAAACCCTCAGTATTTCTAGCACTTTTCCTGTTACCACACCACCTCTCCTGGCTTTTTTTTTTTCATTTCAGAAAACATTTTGTAATTTCTGAACTTCTGTTGTTAATCCAGTAATCTTCACTACCAAAATCATCCAAGTATTATGCTAGTACATTTTAGTAAAAAGTTTAGCTAAAGCTACTGGCAGAAAAAAAGTGTTCCTGGTAAATCAGTCCCCAGCATCACAACAGGAGCATTTCCTACCTGTTTGTGTGCAGCTCAAGTGTTAACACAGTTGTAAGAAGTCTTCTCATCCATCTGTCCATGGGACCTAGGATGTGTATATATGTGTATATACATATATATATGTGTGTGTATGTATATATACACTGCAGGGTGGCTTCCCCTTGTAGACTCTCTGGGGTGCCATGATGTGCTGGAGCAAACTGAAGAGCTGTTCAGTCCAGAGCTGTGAGTAGATCATTGAGCCAAATTTCCAAGCTGGAAAGGACCCAGAAGGTTCATCAAGTCCAACTTGTAAGCAAATGGCCCATGCAGGGTATGAACTCACAACCTCGGGGTTTTTTGGGGTTCTTAGCACCAGGCTCTGACCAGCTGAGCTAATCTGAGAGTCAAATCTTTGCCAGGATACTCTGAAGGTATCAAATAATCTCTATAAAGTTATTCTGTCTAAGTTCTTGTCCAGTACATAGGTGATCTCTCTTACACATTGCACAAGCAACAAAATGATTTTCTTCCAAACAGGCCTGAAACTGACCTGTTTCCCAAAGCAAGGACTCATTAACCTGCACACAATATGCATATGGGGAGCAGCTGCATTGTCAAGAGGATTCTGTTTTTAAAAATAATTGAATTTCTTTCATGGATGTGAAGAGTCTTTTTTATTATTTATATTGCTAAAGTAGGTTTTCCTTACATTGAGCTTTTTTTCCCCAATATAATTTTCTCTCTTTTTTTTGTTATCATGATGAAAGTTAGTGTAGTCAGATGTGCAAGCTTGGTGGATGAGGCGTGGGTCAGAGGGCCATGGTTAACACACGGAGGTCCTGTGTGCAGGGGCTTGTGCTCTGAAGGCTGCTGCTAAAAACCCTGCAAACCCACAAACACCCGAGCCAAGAGGAAGCAGCAGCTTGTGATAGGCCAGTAGAAGGGGACCCTGTCCTCTGAGTAGCACTATCCTGTTAGCATAATTCTGATTTCTTTCTGCTAACATAATGACAATGATTTCACATAAAATACTACTGATTTACAGAGAAGGAAGAATACAATCAGGTTTGCATATGAGCCATGTCTATTATGACTTAGAGATTTTTCACATCCCAGTATCCTTACTTCATAGTTTCTTTTCTCATGACCTCCATCTCATAATCATCAATTCCTTCCTCTTAAATTCAACCAGACTAATTCTCCCTATGATAATAATTACCTAATAGGTTTCTAGAAGAAATGGCTTAGTAGTTTGTTCCAAAACTCTCAAAGACACTAAGTAAATGAAAATTATCGTATCTTAAATTATCAAGCTAAGAACCCACAATAGAAGAATAATTTACCAATATTGAAAGAATAGGCAATTTACTTTGACAACTTATTTCAAGCAATTTGAGTGTGCAGGGAGCAAGATACATAGTAATTACTGTGTATGATATTTAGAAAAGGATATTCTCATATTTTTTTCTCTGAGAAAAATCATTGCCATTTTAAAGTGAGTTTATTCTTGGCAGTCCAAATTTATCAGTGCTCAAAACTCACATTTCCATAGATTAGACAGACAGCTTAAACATTCTCAGTATTTAGGAATTGTATGTCAGGGATCCCTTGGGATTTACTCATGCTGTAAAGCACATTGTGATCACATTTTGTGAGTTCTCTGTTCACTAAAGCCCCTCCAGCCTGTTCACTGCTGTTCTGTGTGTTGGTCCTAAGGGATGTAAACTCAAATAAAGGGTAGTCTTGAAATATAAAGGTATTTTTAGCTTAGAGGAGAAATAAAATTGTATATGTCAGGGCCAAATTCACTGGTGTTCTAGGGAGATCCACAATCATTTACTTCAGTGGATTTGTGCCTGTGTCTGTAAGTGGATTGGTGTGTTTGGCTCCAGATATGTAAAACAAATAATGAAAAACCTTTGTACAATAATGCCTGTGTGAGAGCCAGACATACAGGTGGGCTCTAATTTGCATTCTCCCTTCCATAGGGTTTTGTACAACTCCCAAAATATGGATATTCTCAGCGCAACAAATGCTCTCCTCCCCAGGAGATTTACCTTTCCTATGTATAGATAGCAGTAAATACTTCAAGCAGTTAAGTTTCAGAAAAAGTACTCTAACCATCACCCTATTTACCCTTTAAAATCCCAAGTATATTGATTCAGGTTACTTTCCCAAATAAATCTGGATAAATATGCTAATATAAATAAATGAGGATATTTGCCTTCAAAGTGGTACAATGCCTGATATTGTAATTGAAAAGCTTATATATACAGAATAAGCTACAGAGTAAAGAATGAATATGTGACTTTGTAGATAAGAGTACAAATAATTTAAAGAACAAGGTAGGTACTATTGTGTACAGTAGACATGAGTTAAGCAAAGACATGCTTTTAAAACAATGCAAGAATCTTCTTTTCTTAAATTAAGTTTTTCTGAAATCCTTCTTGTTCCTATGCCAGGAAATCAGGTTACTCTTCTGGTCAGGAATATCTCATATTTCAATTCTCAATATCTCAATTTCAATATAATCACTTCTGATTCTGATTTGGTCCTAAATTTCTCCTTTCCTGGCTTCAAGGCAATAACTATTAATCTTACAATCCTTGGAGATGAATTATTTTTTTGGAAATATGAAGTGGTTGGCATTCTTTTTCTCTGCTGTATGTCATTACATTTTGACCCTTCTGGAAGACGATGGCTGTGCTGCAGGCAGTGGGGAAGCCACCTCCTCTGTCCTGTCCTGGCTACCACAGGGGGCAGGGGATTTCCCGGAGGCAGAGAGGATGTAATTCCCTGGAGGGCAGCTGGCACTTTCGAGGAAAACTTCTGTAATGAGGGGCTGGCTGGGGAGGAAAACCTGGCCAGCAGGGCTTGATCAACAGGGCAGACTGAGAATGGCAGGGAAAGAACAGCCAGGCAGTCCTCAGACAGAAGGGAGAAAAAAATCCTCCTGACAAAAAGGAGACTTTTCATGCTCAAACTCTGTAACTTTGCAGCTGAAAACTTTCTGGCCTGAGTCCAAGTCTGGAGGAAAGGCTGCATGTCACAAGGCTGTGGAATGCACAGGAGAATGCTCCTCTTTGGGGAGGAGCTTGTTTTTTCCTCTTTTTTAGCCACAGTGGCTGACTCCTGCATGTCTCATCTCCTAGGCTGGGGAACCTGCACCTTGCAGGGCTCTTGCCATGCTCCTAGTGCTTTCTGTGATGCCTTCCATAATGAGCCCATGCAAGTCTATGTCAGAGCTCAAGCTCGTTCAAGGGCTCATCACAAATGGTGAAGGTGTTCATTGCATTGTGAGCACAGGGTTGATCAGGTTATTGAGGTGTGATTAAACCACTTCCTTATTATCAAGTATTTGTGAAAGGACTTGTTTAACTTTTGTTTCTAAATGGGAAGGATTTTTCAACCAGCTTATGAAACTATTTTGTATTGATTTGCCATAAAACCCTTGGTTCAGCTGTAAACTACTCTCTGACCATAAATTGTCTGTAAATCTGTTAGTACAAAATGATAGGTTTCTTAATTCATTTACTGAGTTTTCCTTTCTAGTCTTCTTAATATATGAGAATGTATCTGTCTGTGTCCAGATCCCTGTGCATATAGACAGTGCCTCAATAGGCATTCTTTAATCATTCAGTCAACTATTCGCAGATTTCTTCAATTTATACTCACTTTGAGATCTTTTTACTTGGGCTTACATTTGGGCTCCTTTGCTGAAATGAGCTTTTGCCACAAGCACCTGTGGCAAAAGCCATCAATAAAAAGAGGCACAGTGATTAAATCAAACAAACATCTGAGAATTCTTACGTGCTTTGCTTCCTCAGATTTGACCAGATTTTGGCTCTGTGCATGTTCACGTGCCTGCCATGAGGCCAGTTTGCCAATTGCACCACTGGTGAATGGCACTTGCTTTAGCACTTCATGTCAGCAAAATTGGCAAGCCATTTGCAATCAATGGTAAGCAATCTGACACAACTTCTAATTGGGTAATCTACTAGCTGCATTATAGGAAAAGAGATTTTTAGATTTATTCTTGTAATTATACTTCCAATATTTCCTGATCATGTTATTTTATCCTCTCCAATATAATAGTTATTTGTGACTGTAGATACTTCTACACCAATTAAGTCAATATCAGTGAATGAGATACCGACAGTACATCCGTCTGTTCTCAATGCTCAGAATGTCTTGAAAATAATTATTCCTCTTTTTTTCCTTACAAAAAATCAGTACCACTTTTTTTTGTTTTTTTTTTCTTTTTTTTTTTTCCTTTTTTTTTTTTTTTTTTTTTTTCCCAGGAACATGGTTTTGAATGTTTCAATCCATGCCTTTCTGTATTCCTGAGCAGATGCTGCTGTGTATCTTGAGATCTACCGAAACAGGTATGTCTGTCTCCTCTCTTCCCTTTGGTCCATTCCAGGTCATTACTTCTCTGGGAGTGGAATCCCTTAATCCACCAACTCTCAGGTCAGGCCCTATGTTGTAATCCCATGAGTCCCAAGCAGTAACTACTTTTACAGGTCCAGGCATGGGCCCTCCTTTATCTTTTGAAGCCCGGAATAGTAGCTCTCATTTAAAGGACCCCCAAGCAACTTTTCAGCATACCAAAGTAAAAAGCAGGGGGTCTACACCCACATTCACATACCAAAGTTTCCCTGTCCATCCACAGCTCAGTCAGCACCACCTTGTTGTTCACATCTGAGCCAGGAGGAACAACTTGCTTTTCTTTACACGCTGTTCTGACTACTTCTGAATTTTCCAGTTTTCTCCCACTCTGGACTGTCTTTTCTACTTCACCCTAAAATGCTTTCCTGTCTGTAGGACAGGATCTTTTAAAAGATCAGTGTTTTCTGATCTTCCTCTTCTAAGGCTTAACACAGGGAGTCCCTTTTCCTAGCTGTAAATCCCATGCCAGTGTTTTGAGGGATGTTCCTTATCTGGGCCATTCTTAAATCTTTCCTTCCCCGTTCTTTACAAATCTTTTGCAGTTTCCTTTGATTGAACTCAGTCCATTCAGGTTAAACAGCAACAGAAAACTCAACAGGAAAAAGTCACTTTTAATATTCATAGGAGGATACAAGTACGTTTTTCCAGCTTGTCAACTGTTTCCTTCAAAAGTGGCCAACTTGCTACTTGTTGATGCAGCAGGCATGTGTTTTTTTGCTTTATAATCTGTTTCAGGTATATTTTCATATGTCACACATGAAAAAGTGGTGATCTGGGCATACTTATTATCTCTTTGATTACCTGAGGCCTCAGGTTCAGCAGGAGAGCTGCAGCTCTCAGAAATGAGCACTCTAGCAGTGTGGATATGCAGATGAATACACGTAGAGCAGGACGCTGGGAACAGACTTAGTTCAAGACTATCAGTTGAAGAGCTGCTTACTGCTGAGATATCAGGAGATATCCCATCAGGAGATGAAATTTGCTGAAAAAGATATTAGAGAATTGTACCAAGTCTTAAAGGTGATAATTACAAAAAGTTAGTGGGAAAAAGGTAGTGAGAGTAGTTGGTAGTGTATGTACAAATCAGGAGTGATAAAATGCTCCTTCTGGTTTGATTGGGCCCTGATGCTGATGCTGTTGCCCAAGGTTTGTGTAAGTCTTTGTATTCATGTCTCTTGTTGATGCCAGTCTGCTTTTCCTTTTGTATAAACTGTTGAGGGTCAACATTTTTGGTGTCTTCTCATTGACTGCCTTCCTTGCCCTGTGTATGCTTCTTTACAGTGTTTGGTTGAAACCCATGAAGCACCTGTACCTTGAGGGTTAAGAAATTCTTACGTGTGGCTCAGCTCAGGCGCTCCCAGTGCTGCCCTTGTGTTGCTCTCTGGGGAGGCTCTGTCACATGGCCACAGCATTGCTGTACTCTGTTTCCTTTGGAAAGCTGAGGGACTCCTTGCACTGCACAACTGGCTGAGGTGATTTGTACTGTCACAGAAGATGCTGCTCTAATTACTGCTAAAGCCAGCCCAGGTTTTGTGTTAGTGGACACAGCAGGCTTCTCGGATCAGTCTTGACCCAGACTAGGCAGAGTGACACCTCTGGGCTTTTAGTCAATGCAAGAAGGCAAGCAAATGGGACTGCAGGCACAGGTCTCCATGGACAGTGTCTGTCCCCTTTATATTAACACCACCCTCCCCCACCCCAAATCAGAGTGGATCTTCCCAGACTAAATGGATTTTCATGAGTGATAAGTATTAACACATGGCTCAAAATGCTCAGTCTGATTTCAAATGGCTTGGAAGTGACAAGTGGTTTTTTTTTTTCTCGTGGAGTATTTTGCTTCAGGTTTGAGGTTTTTTTGGGATTTTGCTTGTTGGGTTTTTTTGGGTTTGTTTATTTGGTTTTGGTTTTTTGTTTGTTTGTTCTTTTGGATGCTTTCTTAAAAGAAACATGGATGAGGTGATTTGAAAATGAAATCTCCTGTAATTTATTTTGATTACCGGATTTAGGCTGTCATGCAGCTTCACTCTGATAGTTTTTCTTTCCTTTTCCCCATTACAATAGCTTGCCAACTGCAGTGAAATGAACCTAAAGTGACAGCTTGAGACAAGGAGGAAAACTAATATACACTGTGGAGAGTGGGGACCAGCCAAGCGCATGACGTCACTTGGAGGGGCACTATCTGAGTGTCAGAGCTGTCACGATTCATTCCCCACGAATCAAATTGGCTCTGCTTTTGTGGGGAGCAGAAGCTTGTTACTTTAGGTACTTGAATCAAATATCCCTTTCATTTGTTTGTATTTACTCAAGTGTGTTCTGAGGAGACTAAAACCAGCTATGTCTGTAGACACCAGTCATCAGCTAGGTTTTGTGTGCTGGGCTATGTGACCCAGTAATATCAGTGGCTGTCAAATGTTTGATCTTCTAATATGCACTCTTTTTTGCCTCTCCTGGACTGCTAGTCTTTTTGAGCATCCACTCTACTTGTCATCTGAAATAAGAGTACAAAGCCTATGTCGTGTATACAACAGTCTTTGGTAGTCAGCCACGTCTTCTCCTTTAGGCCATTGTCTTTTCAGCCTGACTGAAGCCCCCTGCTACTATGTGCACGAGCAGTAGAAACCCTGCTTCTTCCTTTTTTCTCTTCTGCCTATTTTCCTCTTTTGTTGAGTTCACACAGAACTCAGCGTTAGATGAGTGATAACATGTAGTGAAATGCTGTTAAATATATGGGATTCCAAACATTAAAATAACTCTCCTTTCTTGAATTATCTTTCATCACAGGTTGTCTGAAAGCCCAGAGAATTTAGCAATACAATGTCTGGGCAGGATGCTTCTGTGCACTGAGATATAATAAGAACTTGTTAGGGACGAGACGCTAAAAGGACAAGGTGGGGGCTGTGGCATCACAACTATGTTAAAAGCTTGTACATGGAGTATTGGAAAGTATTGGAGAGGTAATTTCACAGTTACCACTCTCACTCGTTGCTGTCCCTTTGAGCTGATGCAGGTGTCCACACTCAGTACTATGTACAAGGGCACAGCTATGTTGGTGTCCTCAAAATTGCCAGGTATTGTGTAGCCTCATGAACCTGGTTTTTGTGTCTTGTCCTGTTTCTCTTTTTCTAATACCTTTGTGTGATCTTTTCTGGAGTTGTGAGCAATCCAGAGTCAGTGATTAGTCAGAGGTGGTCCCAGTTGCTTGCAGGGGAAAAGCTGGACCTCCTTGCTTTAACAGTTAATCTAAAGAAGGCTCTGCCCCTCTCTTCTGACCCAGTTCCTTGTTTGCCCACATGAAACCAGGGAAGCCCAGCTGTAGTCATGGGCCAGACCTTTTGGACAGTAGACACTAATTATTCCTGTGCCTTAAAGGTTTGTGTTCTGAAAAAAGAACTGTCTGTGGAGCAGATACTCTTTTAAGTCATCTGGCATTAGCTAAGGGTGGGCCACTGTATTTCAGCTACACACAGCCATGTTTATCAGGACAGAGTCTTGATGTGTAAATGGAGCACAGCCTGACCTCTTATGTGGGAGTCTGGCGCTTTATTGCCTTGTAGCTGTTTTACACAGTGCCTACTTGCTTCTTAGTGGAGAACAACTCTATCATATAATCAGGTATCTCACAACTGTAACGCTTTTTAAAAAATATTAATGTATTTCTTTGCCAGATTTACCCAAGGGTATCCTATTCCCTACTCATATATGCAAGACATTCATTCTCTTCACAGTTATGTAAATTTCCAAGTAAACTGGGAGATGTCTTGCAAGAATAATAAGATATCAACAAAGAACCAGAATTACACCCAGGCCTGTCCTGGTTTCCACAGCTCCTGTATCAGTAACTCTAGCAAGGAGCTCAAAAATTACCACAGCTGCTCTGCCCGTGTGATTTCCTACCTAGGAAAGAGGGAGGAAAGGAAAAATAGAGGAGCAATGCCCAATACAAACTAGCTGTTGATGGGACAGAGGAAGGTTTCATTCAATCATTCATTCATTCAGTCATCCTCACTGCCGAGAGTCCTTCACTTCTGGTCAGTGCTGCAAGCACTCTGATGCAGATTTTCCCCTAAAGTACCCTCCCTGGAGGTCATTTTTTTACCAACACTTTTCTAATTTCTCAATCAGTTTCAGTTCAGCCAAATCCAAATATACTAGAATCAGCTTTTTTTAAACTTCATTAATGTGAAATGTGTTGACATTTTGAATTCAATCCTACTGTCATATTTAAGGAACATATGGAAAACAGTCTGTACAGATTAATCTAAGGAGCATTTTAATGTGGCTTTCCTTGAGTGAACTGGTTATATTATGGATAGATATGTCCTAACTTGAGAAGTGTTGAAACTGCAGGCAAGTGCTTTCAGACAAATTGATGTCAAATAGCAGAATACAATCATGTATTCTGGATCTTGAAAGGGGAATTTGACACTGTAACACAGTGCATAACTAGTCTCTCATATACTTGTTTGCTTTTAATGTTTATACTTATGAAGAAATAGTAAAATAAATAATGATGCAGTCCAGATCATTGTTATATATGACCCAAAAGCATTGGCAAGATTTTTTACAGAAATATTGAGCAGAAGAAAGGAAGGCGTTTAAAGGGAGAAGGTAAATGAAGGAATTGAGAGGTTTGCAAAGATAGGCAGCCCAACACTAAAGAGGAAGCATTCAAGAAAAGATGATGTGAAGTGACTGCCTGGCTTCAGTATTGAACCTGGTATTTCTAGTTTGTTATTAGTGAAAACTATAGCAGTACTTCTTTTTGAAGCTTTTAGGAGTATTCACTTTCTTTTCCTAGTTAGGTAAGAATGAAAAGAGCATTTCCCAAAAATTGATATTGATGTTTGCATTAATACTAGAACAGACTAGGACAAGAATTTGAAAGTTGTCTTTATAGTGTTCAAGCCATGCAGGCAGTGTGGCTGTGTTTTCTGTAAAGCCGTGGCTCTGCTGCCTGCCTTAATTCAGACTCTACGGATTAAATTAAAATGCTTCCTGTTACCAGGAGCACTCTATGATTTATGCCCATGGATATGTAAAGCATGCCAACACTGGAAGAATGAACAAATTAACAGACAGCCTGGAGCAACAAGTAACTTGAACTATCTTGACAATAAAAAAAAATTGTGAAGGAAAGTTAAAGTGCAATTCTTATCTATTGACTAAGCCTGGGAAAGATAATAAATTTATAAATTCTTAAATTCTAGGTGGAACTCTTAGAAAAACAGATAAGGAAAACACACAGTATACAAATCCTGGGAATCCCAGAGGGTTAAGAAGGTAAGAAGTTACCATATATCCTACATTAACAGCTATATCCTATGTTATAAACGCCAGGACAAATTTATTGCCAAATTCAATAGTTTGGTTTATTAACATCCAAATCACAAAATTTAGAATCAAATTATAACAATTTCAAACAATAAAAACAAAACAATACGAACCCCACGAACAGCAAACTTACTTGACCGAAGTTCTCCCGGGAAAAGTAGAGCCAAGGGTGACCCCAGAGACACAGGACCTGGCAGCCTTGTCTCTAGCTGGGTTCACAAATTTGCCCACCTAAAGGCCCAACTTAAATACCCTTAACTTTCCCTTCGGCAATCTTCCTCCCATTGTTTCTCTAATCATCGGCCATTAACTTTATTTACATTAAATCCCGAAAGGGTCCCCAGGCATATTCAAATGCTAATGTCCAGAGTTAGTCCTTGCTTTGAGTAACTGTCGTAGAGGTGTGTGATGACCGGTGTAAGTCCTCGCTGGCACGTCTTTGCTGGCACGTAGCGTTTGACCTGTTGCGAGTCCAGATGAATTGAGCTGCACGTAGGCAGGGGCAAGTCGTTCTCACCTTCCATTTTTAGAACCCGGAAGATCAGGGAGGTGCTTTCCAGAAGTTCGTGAAACGTGCGGGTTGAGCATACACACACATACCTTTATATAATATATATCACAGTTTCCAATCTATAATTATTTATAAAACATGAATTAAATAACCATATTTCCCACAACTCCCCCATTTCTTTTCTTTTGTCAATAATTTTAATTCATGTTTTGTATTTAACTTAATTGTTTTCCTCTCTCGAGTTTCCCGTTCCTTGGAGAAACACCTGACCAGCGATTCCTGAACCATGTTTGCCTTTTCTGCTTTTCTTCTATCTTTCCAATTCCCATGTCCCTGACTGCCTTTGAGTGCCAGCTAGTTACTTGTGTCTTAACAGGGGTAACTTTTTGGAGGAGCCATATGTCACAGGGCTGGCCCTTCACCGAGCGCACAGCCTGGTTCACACTCCCTAGAGTGATCTGCAGAGGCTTCCCTCTGTCTGGCCCAGCGTCTGTCGGGTTGCAACCGAACAACGGGGAAGTTTTTCTCTTCGCGACAGCAGGGGCTCTCTGCTAGGACCCTCGGGGTGGTTTGGACGGCACACCTCCTTTTTTAAAAATTCCCCACCGAGATTACTTTAGTTGCTCTGCCACCCACGGCACTACATTAGTTCGACGGCACTCCGTGGCTAACACTTGGGCCTTTAGATCCAATTTCCCTTTAACCCCTTTTCGTATATTGAATACCACCCGGGATAATTTGGTTCTATCAATCCCAAACGTGTGGCACAGTTTAAGAATCGCATAGTCAGAGTCTGTTTTTCCTCAGAGCACCTGGGGCATAAGCCCAGCGGCCCCCCCCACCCCCACTTGCAGTGCACCACCCAAATTTCAAGACAATAATTGTATTTGAAATGGATATATGGATTGCAGAGGCATCCAGGTTCAGAGCAGCGCATGGATATTTCTTCTGCCATTTGTTTCTGATATCCTGGGGTTGGAGTTCTTTCTCTTTAAATTTCTGGAGCTCCGGATTCACCCTTCCTGATGTTCTAACACCTTCCTTCTGGTTACCCTTCCCTCTCTCAGTCCTCCTTGTCGGGTGGTTATTAAGTTTCCTTTGAGGCTCCTCTAGGCTGCAGCTTAATGTTTCCAGGGTGTTGGCATCCTCGGTGCAGCCGGACCCTCAGATCTCCGGGGGAAGAGATGACCTTCCATTCGGGGTTTTCCCTCGGGGCTGTTAGTTTCTTAACCCTGGAGGCGTGTGTCCAGCCTCTTTCAGCTGTTCGGATGGCTGTATCTGTAGTTAAAAGGACAAGAAAGGGTCCCTCCTAATGAGGGGTTAATGACACCGCTTTCCAAGCTCTGATCAGTACTTTACCTCCTGGTTGTATCTCATGAATATACATCGAAATCCTGCAACTTCCTCAGATTGAATTTACCTAATACAAAATTCCAAACCAGCCCAATACTACAAGAATATTGTATAAAGAGAATCCCTGTCATGTCTACCATTCAGAAAATCTGAATATTAGAACAAGTTATCTAATAGTACATTCACACCTTTACCATAAAAACAATTTTGTCCCTGGATCACTATGATTCTCACCTCACTATCCACCCAATGTACCATACAATCCAGAATTTTTCCCCTTTTTTGCACTGTTACAGGAAAAATCAGAAAGAAAATTTTTCTTCTTATTAAACGAGGTTTATACTGAAACATACAAACAATTCTTTTTACATCCTACCAATACTTCTGACAGTGTCCACTGGATATATAGCGAGCAAACAATAAACACTAAGACTACTCCAAATCCCATAGTATTAACACAGGTTTTAGCTTTTTAAAGAAAAATTCAGTTTAAAAAAATCATAGATGAGCACAAACAATTTGGGCTTATTTCAAGAATCAAACTCAGCACATTCAGAGTGATTTGGCATACAGACAAACATTCATAAAACCCAGTATCCTACAATGCTCGGTGACAACAGCAGTTTCCAGGACAATCAGCTGTTAAGGTTACACACATCCTCACTCAGTTTCTACAGTCTCAGTGTAATGAGTCTGCACTGCTGCTAATTAACTGAACTACAAATTTATATTCCAGACCCCTACTCAGCACATTCTCAGATACACACAGCCAAAAGAAGAACGCAACTTGAGTGAGACAATGGGACCACCTTGTCCCTATTTTCGATGTACACCCTGCCATGGCCATTCTCACTCAGCCTCCAAGAAGCATCTGCCTTCACAACTGCTTCTCACCCTTGCTTCAGCCACCCCTAATGATCAGCAAAATTAACACAATTCCAGAAGCACTATCGGACCTTTCAGCTCTGCTGTTAACTTGATGGCGACACTTCTTATTTTGGTTTGTAATTCCACTGCCTCGTAGCAATTGTGACTACACTCCTCAGATCCTCCCCAGGACCGAAACTGGGCGGGGTTTCAAGCAGCAGCAGTACGGAGTTCTAACTCCGGGGAATTTACCAGAATTGCCTCATATTTCAATAGCCGGGATTCAGTAAGCCATTTAAAACATACCCCACCGGTTTCCTGGCTCCCGCCCACTCCTGTGTAAGAACTCCATACGCCGTGTGATTGCTAACATCCACGAAAAGCTGGAACTCCCGGTTAATATACCGGGGCAGTTCCCATCAACTACTCATGCAGATTCGTCTACAAACCATTTCTCACAGACAGGATCAGCTGCAGACCCCTATTTCAGCGTGGCAAGATACAATCCTGCAGCAGTAGCTGAAGTGACTTCTTCCCTTCATCAGAGAGCCAATTCAAACAGTCAGTGAGTAGTACAACTTAATAAAGGATAACTTTAAGCAAAATTTGTACAAATTAAGAGAAAAACTTAAGACCTCACCCATAATCCTGGGGGAGTATTTTAACAAGACAGAAAAAAACAAAGCACACCAAATAGAAGAAACTATTACAAAGAGCAGAACTTACTCTGTAATAAACCATACATTACTTAAATTCGGAACTTAAAACCCAGAAGTTTTCCAAAGCCAGGAGTCACTGTAAACATCAGGCCCCGGTAATCAGACAGCTTTATCTAGTACAATTATCAGAACATTAACACTACTGCTTTTTACTTCAGTCCAAAAAAACTTCACAAACTTAGCCTTTCTTAACAAACAAACTCGAGATAACTTGTGCCTAATTCCCAAAGTAAAGCTCCTGTATTTGCTATACATTCTTGCGTATTATTAAACTTAAATACACAAGCAAACACCGACCAAACTTAACACCGGTGACAAAATGCTGCCTCTCATATATCACTTACTCTCCACCAGAAAAACACAGGCACCAGGGCAACCTCAAGGTTCACATCCTCCAAATTGAGGAGCAAGTAAGAAGACATAATATCAAAGGGACAACACAAACCATCTAAAATTAAGAATCCCGGTTCCCAACTAGATAAAATACATACAGAATAGGAACTGTAAAGAATAAAGAAAAATCCTGTAACTACCAACACAGAGAATTATACCACTTTCCCAACTTAATACTAGAATCCTGACTCCAATTACCATTCCAACACTATCTCGACAGAAATATTTAGTTTCCTGCCTCTCAACAGCCGCTTTAATTTTGGCTTCACCGGCCACATGCTTCAACCTTTTGAAAGAAAAACTGAAACACACAAAACCCTTGCAGTACACTGTCTGCCAACACAAATGCCATATTCCTGCTCAAGCTGACAATCCGAATTCAAAATGTAGCAATTGTTTCAAACATAGACGAGCTACATCCACCATACTATCAACCTTTTGATTTGCACAAAATCCTCACATACAGTAGACAGACAACTAAAAGGAAGATATATTTTCAGCTTTTCAAGAACAAACACCTAGGTATTTCCTACGCATAAGTATAGCTCCCATTCTTGGTCTCTTCTCTCAATACTTTTATCTATTTTTGCTTCTTATTTCGCCTTACAGGGCGGTTTTCTGCCCCGGGCAGCCTTGTCTAATCACTTTAAAACTGCCGCTTTCCTTCGTCTCCCGGCAACCATGGACTGACTCGCCCTGCCGCTTGCGGGAAGGGGCGGGTTTCGTTCCATTCCCACGTTAGTGAAAAGAAAAAGAAAAAAAAAACAACTCCGCCGATCTCGTCCAGGAGAAAAAAAACTCTTAAAGCAAAATACACAACTCTAGGGAGTCTCCAAAATGTATTCAGCCTGAAGTAAAAGATCTACCACCACCAAGGAAAAGAGTAGGCAAGATTCCTTTTAATCCCTTTTCTATCTTTTTCTCCTTTTGCAGACTCACGTGAATTTTCGCATTTCTAATTTGCACGCTTCCCAACACCACTAGTTATTCTCTAATGCATTCCAATTCACCTTTGGTAATTTCTGTTTTGTTCTACTGTCAAATTTCTTACGGGAATGCTTCTTTTCCCCCATTTTTCCTCCCGGGCCATTCTTGCTCTCACACCAACTGTCCCACCCCGAATCCCTCCCGGGCTCTTCAAGATCTCCTTCGGGGGTCCTGGTTTTAGCCAGGGCTCTAACTGGTGTATACCTGTCTGGTTTATTCTTCCACCCTTCGTTTTCCTTACCCTTCTTCTCTTTTTCTCCATATTTTAGCGTCGGTGGCCGAGGTGCGGGGTCAGGACCAGAAACGGGGGCAGGATTCCCTCTCGGGAATCTCCTTGAACGGGAGGGAGGTTTCTGGAGTGGCCGCTGAGCTCGGGGCTCCGCATGGGTCTCGGATGGCAGTGCTAACTCTGCCCCTGAGAAGGCCGGGGAGGAGGAAGGGGTAGGGGTAGGGGCTGGCAGGACGGGGGCCACCGAGCCGTGAGAGAAGTTTATCCCGTAGTCCAGTTCATTCCGTGTTTCCCTTAAGGAATCCTCCCGATCTCTGCTGAGATCTGATCCCATACTCCCCGTGGCACAGAAGTTATGGGATACCAAAAATTAAATCCCGAGTTTCCGAACTCGATGCCGTTAACTTAATGATCCAGCGGATGACCGTTCCGTGGATGTTCGGTTAACGGCGGGGCTCTGTAACCGCCACCGAAAAAATTAAGCGACCTCCCTGGTCGCGGTCAAGAAGGCTTACTCGTCCCCGAACTCAAAAAGGGACGTCCTCTTTCCTTCAGGACCCCTGGTGACCTCCCCCACCCCGTCGGGTAACACTCACACACGAAGCGAAATATCACACGTTCCAATCGCTTCCCCGTCGGTCGGCCGTGTCCCTCGCGGGAGCAGCGGAAACGCGACCTTAAGGTCCGCTCTCGCTTCGTGATAAATCACGTCTCATTCACACACACACTCACACGCACATACACGTTCTCAAGCACTTGGTCACCCCCACTCAACCACGCTATACTTACGGTCCTTTTCCTGCGTGGATTCTTCGTGCACTTAGATTTTTACGAGTGAAACAATACCGCGGTTCCAGGGGAAAACCCCTGCTGAGTTCCCGAGCCCCCCCAAGCTAGCTTGTCCTAATGCCTAATCCCTTTGCTGTTGTGGGTTCTGGGTTCGTAAAGCCAGTTCGTTCTTCCGGACTTACCCGCTCTGCCAGGCCGCTTTTTACGGCGGGGCGCCCCCTGGTCAGAAGCAGGGATCCGTAGAATATTCAAAACTGGCCCCGCTGTTGGGCGTCAAAATTGTTATAAACGCCAGGACAAATTTATTGCCAAATTCAATAGTTTGGTTTATTAACATCCAAATCACAAAATTTAGAATCAAATTATAACAATTTCAAACAATAAAAACAAAACAATACGAACCCCACGAACAGCAAACTTACTTGACCGAAGTTCTCCCGGGAAAAGTAGAGCCAAGGGTGACCCCAGAGACACAGGACCTGGCAGCCTTGTCTCTAGCTGGGTTCACAAATTTGCCCACCTAAAGGCCCAACTTAAATACCCTTAACTTTCCCTTCGGCAATCTTCCTCCCATTGTTTCTCTAATCATCGGCCATTAACTTTATTTACATTAAATCCCGAAAGGGTCCCCAGGCATATTCAAATGCTAATGTCCAGAGTTAGTCCTTGCTTTGAGTAACTGTCGTAGAGGTGTGTGATGACCGGTGTAAGTCCTCGCTGGCACGTCTTTGCTGGCACGTAGCGTTTGACCTGTTGCGAGTCCAGATGAATTGAGCTGCACGTAGGCAGGGGCAAGTCGTTCTCACCTTCCATTTTTAGAACCCGGAAGATCAGGGAGGTGCTTTCCAGAAGTTCGTGAAACGTGCGGGTTGAGCATACACACACATACCTTTATATAATATATATCACAGTTTCCAATCTATAATTATTTATAAAACATGAATTAAATAACCATATTTCCCACATCCTACAAAGAACAGCTCACTGTGTATTGAGAGCTTATCATGTTGCTGTGAAAAGGGCATCATAGGAGACCAGCAACTGCAGAACTGCTCTCCTAAAGTTAATGGACTTGGGGGTTAAGGGGAGAGTATTTTTGTCTGCACAGAGCATCAAGGACATTTATTTTAATAATTGGCAAATTTTGATTTCCTCCTCCCCTCAATGCTTGGCCTGCACTCAGAAAAATTGTGCTTGTCAGTGCCCAGAAAACATGCTTTCCAAGAAAATAAGTGCTATCAGTTAGTGTAGTCTGGTTAAGTTGTGAGTCAAATAGCCCTGCAAAAATTCTAGGTGCAGTTGAAGGCAAAATGTATGTGTGTGAGAGAAGGAGAGAATTCTTCAACTGACAACTGAATAGCTGTATACAAACTGTGATTTCAATTGTACTCTATTGTACTTTGATCATGGTTTTACATTTCAGTTGGTGTCATGTTGTAAATAGTAACAGAATTTCATAAGCAAATGGCCCTCCTGAAGCAGGCCATGATGGTAAAGTAAAAGGGATGGATCTCTTTTTAGGGTACTAGGAAATCTATTTCAAGTTCTATCATTAGTTTATTTCCCTGCTTCCCATTTTTAATGAAATATTTAACCCAACAGCTTTTTAGCTAGAAATTACTATTTACTTCAGTTTTGGAGGGGTTTTATTTGCAAGTGTACATTGATATTTGAAAGTATGTTCAAGGCTGGGTCATGTGATGGTGTTCTATTTTCTAAATTTATGTGGCACTCATTGAGTTGCTCTGTTTGGCCAGTTATAGTTCATTTTTGCATGTACACTGATGGATTCAGTGGCACTGTACAATAGACATTTTGAGTTTAAGCATAGGCAGTTTACTCTAGTTTGATAGTGGTTGAGAAACACAGATCAGAATTTATTTAACAATAAACATGGGGGGTAACAGTGGAAATAATGGCAGTGCTGATCTAACCTGCCTTCCTGATTGCATCCATATATAGACCATTCTTTGCTTCTTTCTTTTTCCTTTGCTAATCTGAACTATTTAATTTCCCTACTACTTGGATACTTTCCTCTGCTTGGATGTTTGCCTCTTTGGTTCTGTGTTGTGAAAAAATCCCCCAATGCTGTCAGCTTGCAGGTTTTACTCAACATAATTTTAAATATACTATTACTCTGTCCCATGCTATTGAAAAGAAATCCCATGCACATTTGAAAAGCTGTCTTTACGACTTCAAAATTCTGCTTTAAAACTTTCCTTTGCAAAGGAGCCTGCAAAAAGTAGACCTTTGGGTCACTAAATGAACTGATGTCAGTGATGCTGCTGATGAACATTGTCATGTCATAATTCTCCATAAGTCTGCACCCTTACGTTGCCTTTTGTTTAGTCCTCAGGGAAGGACATTCAATCAGGAGTCACCTTTTTGTGCAGCCCTGGGTTTGTGCAACCCTTATCACAATGAAATCTTGCTCTGCAACAAACACTCCTGGGCTGTATGGTAATAAAAATAAACTAACAACTGTAAGCATTGCCTGACTGTGGGGAAAAGTGTCAGTTATTACAATATTACTTCTAATTACATTTTATGATGTGATCAGTAAAATGCAAGAAACTCCTAAATTATTTTTGATGAAGAATTGAAAGACATCAGTCATCTTCTGCAGCATGTGTCTGCCAAGTCACCAGTTTTCTGCTACTGTTTTTCTCCTGCAGAGTTAAGAGTCCAAATCAGTGCCACATATTCCTAAATAGGGACATCTGTAATGGGCTTCTTGTCCTTTACATGCCTCCTGCCCAGATTCCATCATCATTCTTCTTCTTTCTGTGTTTTTAAATGATTGCATTTCTCATATTAGGCAAATCCTGTCCCTTACCTGGATGATGTCATTAATCTTCTTTTACACCATGATGTATTACTAAGTGACATACTGCATTGTACATGTATTGTTACTCTACTCACATGCTTAGTGAAGACATTGCTGGCATGTGGAATACAAACTTCAAGTCAGCTGTGAGAAAGTTCTTTATAAAAATCATGAAAAGTATGTGTGCCAGCAGGACAGACTGCCCTTTTTACTGCAGATTAAGACACAAAGGGATGAATTTTAAGAGAACCAGAAACACTTGCCAGGGCTATGCTGATCAAATTGTTTATGTATGATGCTTTATATTCCAGCCTGAGAAATCTCTGTGGTAGGAATGTGACCTTTTTGGCTTATTTTCAAGTACTAATTGTAAAATTACAAGTTTATTCATTCCAAAAAGTTGATTCTTTGCCCACCTTGGTATTAAAGTGACAGTGCTAAAAGACCTGGTCTTGTTTATTGTTTAGGAAGCATAAAAATATCTTAACTGGCTCTCCATGTAGCAAAAACTCCTTTTCATAACTAACAGAAGGTTGCAAGCAAAAACAACAGCCATGATTTTGGGGACTAACTGGTATAATGCATGAGGGATATTTTAAAATATTCAGTTCAGTTGAATTTTGCCTGTTGCAAGCCAGATATTAGTATCTCCTGGATGAGCCATGCCATGTCATTCAAAAAAATGGGGACCAGCACTCAATTTTTGTCATTCAGATAGCAGAGAATTTCATAAATTGAAATGCTCTTTGCAAGTGCACAATCTGGCCTCTTAGCACTGTCTTGGAGGTTGTATTCTAAACAGCTCTGTCCAGCCAGCATAAAGCAGCATAATGTAGTCATCACCCCTCTTTCCAGTGGTGTTTTACACCACCTTTGGCCCTTCTGTCGGGCTACATTTTTGCATAGGATTAAGGTATCCCTGAACCTTGGGGAGCATCCATCCCATACCCCTCTTGGAGCCTGTAATTTGAGAACAAGCAAGATGCTAATTAAGGGATTGAAGCATATAAATAGTTGGGGGAGAAGATCATCATGGGGATAGAATACTTTTATCTTTAGTTGTCCTCTACTGGATCATACTTTCGCAAACTTTTAGCCCACAGCTGGCTCAGTTTTAAAACCACTGCTTATGTTTGATCTTTGTTAGAGCCAAATACTGCATTGAGAAACTTGAAGACAATTGAAATAGAAAGTTCCCACTCTGGAGGCTTTATTTTTGTTTGAGGGAGGAAAAGAAGTCAATGCAGTGTGTTGATGTTCTGGTGGATGGACAGTAAGTGAAAATATTGTCATTGCTTTGGAGAACAATAGAGTTGGTCTCATTCAAAATATGTCTTTCATGTACTGAAATTCCATTTGTTAAAGCTCTAAATACATCTTTCATTGGTTTCTTATTACCTATTACATTGTAAAATAAATTTGTTACGTATTGTTTATTTTAATGAATATTTAAGCAGGTTCTCTAATTTTTTTCATAAAAATATTTTAATGTAATTTCTGAATAATAAATTATGAACAACAATATTCACTGTGTTTAGAAAATGCTAAATGTAGTACTATTTGCAGATATTAAGCCATCACTGCTATTTGAGATGTTTTGGAATCATGACCCCTTCAGAAGACAGTCAGCACTAAACATTCCTTCCATAGCAACTATATTCATAGCAGCAACGTAGCAGAGTCAGTCAGACTCAATGCCCATCACACATTCCATTGCTGCTTATAGGTTGTTGGGATTTCCACTGTCAGTTTTTTTCTGAAATTACAATACAAAATAAGTGAGTTGCAATTTTTTTTAATTAGTCTGAGTTTTTTGATTAATACTACAGTTTCTGTAAAGGGGGACCTGTGGGTAACGGTGCCAAACTTTACTTTAAAATGCTGCTTATGTATATTTCTTTTTTTTTTTTTTCTGACAGAGGCTGACAAAAGAGTTTTTTATTTCTTCCTTACCTACTATCAGTTAGGAAGTCCAGAGTTCTGTATTGATGTTTCAGACTCCTAGTTTGTCTTCTGTGCTGGGGTCAGACTGGAATGCATAACCTGTTAGCAAAGCAGCGTGGCTGGTGGCATCATGCATGACAGAGAAGGCCTGATCCCATGCAAGCATTCTCTGAAGTGGAGCACTCAAAAGACAAAACCTTGTTCATTTCTAAAATGTAATTTTTAATGTGTTTTGATAAATATCATTTCTCTGAGGCCTTTTTTTGAGAAACATAAAACTCCCAAGGAGCGGCAGAAAAATAGAATATAAAGGCTTCACATTAAAAATTCAGTTTTGTCTTTTCCTTTCAATATTTTTAAAGGAGTAAAGAAAAACTCCCAAATTCTAATTTTCAAAATGTAAGTTTGTGGTTACACAGCAAAGATGTGAAAGCTTTTGTTTACTGCACTCTTATAGTTATGGCACTGCAGTCTAAATGAGCTTTTTATTCCTGTTACTACAGCATGTAATTCAAGTACCTGACTTTAACTTGTGAAGGATACCATGGGTTTCAAGGTGCCACCGAGGCCACAGGTATAGGAAAAGTTAGTGTGAGATAAGCCAGAGTGCACATTTGCTTTGTCCTCCTGTGTGTAACATTGCCTCTCTGAGCGCTCTCACTTCATTCCAACTGTGTGCTACTTCACTTCTAACAAGGGGCAAGATTTTCTGCTCCCTGATATATAAACATCTTAACGGCAGAGATATGTGCTTCCCTCGCCAGATTCCTCCTAATTGAAGTAACTTACATGACCTTGTGTCTGGCTAGTTACATCTAAAGAAGCACCTAGTGATGTACTTGTAACTGGTGAGATTAGCATGATCTATGTTAGAAAATAATAAGTTCTATGACAACTGTTGCTGTCTGGTTCAGAATCTCCTGCTTTAGTAGGATCACAAAAAACTATAGCTTTTTTTTTTGTAAATAGATGTCCCTGAAGATTTATATGTCTTTGTGTTAATTAATTACTTCTCTTTCATTTAAGCTGCTGTTCTCAGGTAGGTAACAGACTGAAATACTCTAAATGAAGGGTGAAAATCACAGAATTATGAATTAATGCAACCAAAGATGAGGAAAAAGAGGCCCAAATACTGTCAGACCAGTCTTTCATTATAGAATTTGGAAGTGACAGTGAATGCAAATTGGACAATGAAACTCAAATTATGTAGACCCAACAGAGACTAGGTCCAAAATAGATGAGTATAGGAATTTCATTTCCTCCTAGAGCTTAGTGCAGTAAAATCCCCTGGCGTTATGTACAGGTAGCTTAGTGTACTAGATGAGGTATTTTCTTTGAAGACATAAACTGGTCATGATTTTAGTTAGGTTTGTGACCTTAAGGATGACTCTTACTGTTGGTAAGTTTGCCTGCTCGGTTTTTTGTTGTTATTTTGCATATTGCTATACAGAAGTAGAAACTTCGCAAGAAGAATTAAACTGTCTTGCTTAATTTTTTTACTTCTATAGTATTGCTATTCTAATTTCAAAGACTTCTATTATCTCTTCATGCACAAAGAACATTGTAACTTTCACTCTTCATTCTTTCAAAGGAATATTTATGTTAAACATAATGATTTTGTTTCCTGCTAACATTAAGGTTATGTTAAACATAATGATTCTGTTTCCTGCTAACACTAAGGTAAAGATTGGAACTTCTCATTAGATTCTATGTAAAGGTTTAAACTTCACCACAGAGACAGGGTATATCACCAGAATATCCCTCTCCTGTTCACTCAAGGGAAAGAAAAACTTCTCTTTATTTTTGTATTTTAGGATAGTTCTATTTTAAGAACTAATCCATGGAGCTAGAGTTTAATGTCATTGCTTCAACTTCAGTGCAAAGTGAAACTGGAACATGAAAATAAGCTCAAGCAAAGAAATACTATTCTGGCCTTTTAGAATTTTGGAGTTCGTTTTCAACAAGAAACAAATAATTTTCCTTCTCTCACAAATCTTGTATAAAAGTTGTATTCAGAAAAATAAACAATAACTCAGATGGCAGGCATCTTTTAGAAAAGTTGTGTCCATTGGTTCAGAGTGCCAAGTTACTACATGTACCAGTGGTCCCAGAAACAAAACTGAATTGTCATTATATTTGGTCATCAATATCTGAACAATTCACATTATTAAAATCAGGCCAATATTTCTTGTTATCAATGTAAGAAATACTTGACACCAAAATGAGCCCTTTTACTTTTAAAATAAAACTGTTGAATTTAAAAAAAATATTTCATCCAATACAGCTTTATGCTCACCTGAAGATCTCAGTTCCCTGATGAAATTTCTCCAAATATGTATATAAAGATCCTTTAGAGAGTAGAAAAGAGGTAAGAAACCCCTGCAGAGCAAACAATGAAGCCTCTTCATTTCAGAAACTGTTCCTCTTCCCAAAGGCAATGGGGATTTGATGGACCTGGCAGACTTAAATCCCAAGCCAAATTCCTCTTACAGACAAAACCCTGCTGGTTAAGCCATTCTTTCATATTCAACGAGCTCCAACACAGCCTCTGATCCAAAGCTGGCAGTTTGACACAAGAAGAGAAGTGATTTCTCAGGTGAATATATTGCAGACCATGTCTCATCTCTAAACATCTTGTTTTTTTCTCACATGCTGAACAAGGGGAGTAACATGGGTCCCTGTGGTATCTTCTCTGTTCAAGGGAGCAATGACTCATCATTATCTTGTGAGTTTTCACAGAGAAAAGAAATGGAGCCACTCAAGAAGTATTCTGTGTTGCTGGTAACTACAAATAGCTCAACAAAGTGTCAGGTTTGGATGTATCAAAGGATAGTGGTTAAAAAACAAAAAAATCTGCATTCTAATTTCCTTTTGATCCATAGTTGTGTAGCTGCATATCCTGGATGGTAACATGACTTGTCAGGCTGACAGAAATGTTAAGCTTTCAAGTTGTTGGAGTGCCATGTTTTTTTAGTGAATTTTCTGGGAAAAAATCTTTCTATTACTTTGTAGCTATCAAGGAAATCATCACATACACATCAACACATACAGTTTTTGTTTCTCAGCTCATTGTTTATCTGCACTGATAGAAAGAATTTATATCCAGCAGAAGCTATGTACTTTGTCAGCTTTTACTAAGCATCTGTTGGTACCTCTGATTTTAAACTAATAACTGATACTATGGAATGCTGTCATGAAAGAGCAGTCAAAATTCAGGCAAAACTGCATTTGGCCTATGAGATACTATTTCTTTCTATAAGAAAGCACAGTTTTGATAATACATCTGAGCAATCTGATTTCAAATTCCTTATACAATCAAAACCAAATTCAGCTTTCAAATGAGTGGAGGCAAGTAGGAAATATGAGGTTGTTTTTTACAAGCTGTCCTGTCACTGGGATTTTTCCCAATTTTTCCCATTAACATGAGGCCATATTAATGGCTTAATGTTAATGTTTACATACAACTTCTGCTTGGATGTATTCTAGGCATTCTTCTGCAATTAATGGCCTCTTCCATCCACACATGGAGCTCCAGCACAGTGCACGTGGACTCCTGCAGTGTGAGGATCCATAGGTCCAGACCTTCTCTGTATTCAGCACTGATCATATACTCAGGGTTTTAACAAGTTCTGAATATGGCTTAGTAGTTCCCCACTATTGTGCATTCCGTTCTGAATGTCTTTCTCAGCTTGGACCTTCCCTCTAATATCTTTCTATGTAATCTTTTCTTGTAGCTATCTTTATGGCTATGTGGTTTATGTAAATCCACAATGATATTGCTTTTGTTGTCTTCTTTTCATCAGCCAGAAGAAAATATTTTCTGGTGTTTTTAGAAGGTTTCCTTACAGCGTTCCTCCTTTCCTCATCTTAGTAAAATTCATGCTAAATTCCGTGAATCTATTCAAGTCTTCCTAAAGCAGCTTTCCTGTCCCTCTATGTTGTATATGATTGGTCATCACAGCCTGTACTTCTCATACTTTCAAATGATGAAATTATGATTTGATGAGCCATTAGTTCAAGGGAAATGGTGATATTGAATCTCTTTGTCCACCGTGTATTTAACAGAACAAAGCCAAAAAAACCCCAAAAACATTTAAAACCAAATGTTTTTAAAAACTGTTTAAAAACACGGGTTTTTAAATATCATTTGGTGCTTCTTGAGTTTATACTTAAGGTTGTTCTGCAGGCCTTTTGTGTGTATGTAGAGCTACTTAATATAACCAGAGACAAATGGAAATAAAAATGGTCCACAAAAAAGGGTACTAAGGAATTGGACAATTTCTCAATCCTTTTTGTCAGTAGTTTGCCTAAGGACTGAGTTAAGACTTTCAAATTTAGCCCAACATGATGAATTGGTCAAATATCCTGAACAACCTGCTCTGATCTTAACGCTTACCTTGCCTGAGCTGGGGTTTGGACTAGAGTCCTCCTGAGATCCCTTCACATCTGAATTGCCTTATGATCTTTTTGTGACGTAGTTGATGAGAATGAATGATTGATTGATTGAGATATCTGTGATACCTGGAATGCATTTGCTGGCCCATGTGCTGTTGTGATTGTTAAGAGATACCAGTGCTCATGGGGGAACTTAAAGGGTGTTTTAGAGGCATCAACTCACTTGTGTCACTAGTTTTTTGCTTAATTCCATTTGTTGTTATCAATGTAAGAAATACTTGACAAATCACAGAGCAAACTGAGAGCTTCTGATTAAAAAAATTAGCAAAATATGGAAGGGAGTCACTTTGAGTTACACTTTTATTACAACTACCTTTTCTGTGCTAATCATAATTTTCCCAACAAGATCCTACTAATTTCACTCTGTAGAAGTACAAAAGCAATTGAGGAACCATTTTAAATTTTAATGAAGAGAAATGTCCTTCTTTCTAGGAGTTGATCTGCTTCTCTGTGTGGCGGTCAGCTAAGTGGGCAAAGCTTCATTTTCTCTTACACTACTGTCATCCTCAGAAGGTTCATAGGCTTCAGCTGCTCCCACGCAGCACAGCCACGCTAAATTTCTCAGGGAATTTTCTGCAGCTGATCTCCAGAAGTAGTTTACTATTGGCTCTAGTTTCTGTGGATGGCCTGTGGTTTACAGCAGTGACATCTTGCACTCAACACAATTACATTCCAAGCACTTCCTTCCAGACTGATAGGTGTAAGGCTTACATGAAGATCATGTATGACCACAGGACCTTGGACGTGATGTTATGTGATTATGATCTTTGCCACACAATCTGGTTCATTAACAGAGACTTCAGAGTAAAATTATGCTTTTTTTGGTCAATGATGTGTGCATGGTTCTTAGGCTGAAAATATGAAAGACGGTATAGTGAATAGCAATTGAGACCAATTATGTGAATCATTTTGAAGCTTGTACAGGGCATAATTAATTAATCTTACAGTTTTTGATAGCATCTGTTTACTGTGTCACAGAAAGAAGTTACTTGCTCATAATGAACACCTCATGACTTACTAAAATTTAGTTTTGTCTCCCACATCAGGTACCATAAAACTCAAAGTCAACACCATGCAACTGAATCGGGCACCTCTACATCTCTTTTCTTGTTATTATTTCCCGAGGGAACACTTAATAGTAAAAAGACAACTAATATGTCAAATGTGACTGTAAATTGATTTGTCATGTCAAGCCATTTAAAGTCATGTCATATCATTTAAACCAAATTCTTGACTACAATATTCATGTAACTTTGCACAAGTTTTTATACCTAAATGAGTATAATCCCAGGGACATTGGCAAGCTGTGCATTAGGTTACATATTCATTGAGGCTGAGTTCTCTGTTCTGTGAAATTCAACACAAGCAAAGATCAAATCTAAAAATTCACTTCAAACCTTTTCTGAAAACTAAAAAGTTAAGAATCTTTGGAAAGTCCATAGAAGTGGACACTTATGTGATACAAACTAATATCCAGTAAGTTTTGCCAAGAAGACCCAGCACATTAGTTGCTTCTGGAATCTGAGCATATCATTTGAAGAAACATTAAATTTTCTGCATGAACATATTCCCTACCCATGACCACACAAAACTACTGGAAAAAATGTATCAGTTATGTTTCAAAGCAGAGAGCTGTATCTATTTCCTGATTTTATCCATAGTTGCATCCTAATACAAATATCTATTCTATTTTGATTTCATACCCTCAGGCAAATGCATTTAACTGCAGTGCACTGGCTGAGAGCTCTGTTTCACATTCTATACTAGGATATAAGGTTTTTAAGAACATACAAAGTGTTCACTTGTGGATTCAATCATGGCAGTGTGCCTTGGAGCAGCATTGCAGCCTCTCCAGAGCAAACTTAAATGATTTAGTGTAAAATTTAGACTATAGCACAAATGAAAACTAGGAGAAAAATGTCAATAAAATTGCAAGGGAGAAGTAAAGACTCTTCCAGCACCTTGAAACATTAGCAATTTTATTCAGGAGAAATTGCAGTATATGCACACTTCCACTGCATGAAAGGTCATGAATCTGCCTTCTACACTCAGTTGAGCTATTATATTAAATAAGAAAATTCACCCTGGCTGCGGCCGTACTTGTGTACATCCCTGTATGCTTCCCAAGAGAATATTGGAAGAGTGGATGGCTGTAATATATTCTCTCTCACCCATGTACCCTTGCTAATCACAGCCCTTATTTGCCAAGAAAACAGACAAACAAACAAAGTTGTATTCTTAAGTAATATCAGAAGTATTTTGAGAACATCTAAAGTAATGCCAAACTTGGCTGAAGTTGCAGTTACATGCTCCCTGCAGCCAGGATGCCCATATTTGTGGGCAGTCATACCTGGAGAGGTATCCAGGCCCTAATACTCCAACTCAGTGCACGTAATGTTTCTCTGGCATGCCTCCCTTGGTGCCCATCTGCTGGAGTGGCACTGTGCCACTTGCAAGGTAAAAACGCAATTTCAGCCCAAGATACTTGCCAAGCAGAAACAAGTTTGTAAGCTGAGCCTTCAAAACACAATGCTGTGAAAGATCTTTTTGTCTAAGATCACTTTGGGAAAACACCCACCATGTTATTCCTAAATACATGGGTTTCAGTATTTTTATAAGTCCTTTCATATCAAGCATTGGATATACACACAATGGAATGCTATTGTTATCCCAAAATAGACAGCATTTGTTCTAGGCAGTTGGTGAAACTGAAGTGAAGTTACAGAATCTCAGCAGCAATTAAGATGATATAAAAGTTGTAATAATAATAATAACAATAATAATAATAATAATGGTAGTAGCATTACAACTGCATTGCGAGCTGCTCTTGAAGACAGAACAGCTAAGGAGTTAAAAATCTGATATTTATTACCCATGCTCAGTTGATCTTATATCTCTTGAATTTTCACTCTAATGAGTCTTAAATTGTAACAAGGAAAAATTCAGTAATTTCCAGCAAAAGTAACAGTAACAGGCTGAGGTTGAAAGGCATCTCTGGAGTTTGTCTAGTCCAACTCCTTTGCTCAAAGGTTGGTCGTCTAGAGCCAGTTGCTAAGGGCCATGTCAAGCTGGGAGTCGAGTATCTCTAAGGATGGAAACTTCTCAGCCTTTCCGAACAACTTGCTTCAGTGTTTGACTATCCTCACAGTAAAAAGGTAGGTTTTTATGTTTAAATGAAATTTCCAGTATTTCAATTTGTGTCCATTGTCTCTTGTCCTTCTACCAAATACCATTGGCATAATCTACTTTTTGCTCTCTCTTAAGGTATTTATACACACTGATGAGACATTGAGCATTCGTCTCACTCAGCCTCTCCTCATAGAGATGCTCCAGTGCCTTAATCACCTACTTGGCCTGTTGCTGGATGAGCCTCAGTAAGTCCTTCAGTATCTTTCCTTCTTTTTTTTTCCATGTAGGAAAAAAAAAATAGAGGCCAAAGCTCAGTTTGAACTTAATTTGGCAACTTTTGTAAAGGATAATAAAAAAATGTTTTTCCAAATATATTAATGGCAAAAGGAAGGGAAGACCAACCTTTGTTCTCTGCTGGATGTGGGAGGGAACTTAGTAACTGCAGTTGAGGAGAAGGCAGAAGTGCTTAATTCCTTCTTTGCCTCAGTCTTTAGTGGGAACATGGCTTGTCCTCAGGACAACTGTCCTCCTGGGCTGGAAGAGCTGACAGTGTCAGGGAGCAGAATGGCCCCCCTGTTATCCAGGAGGAGGCAGTCAGAGAACTGCTCAGCTGCTTGGATGTTCATAATCCATGGCCCCAAATGGGATCCATCCCAGGGTGATGAGGGAGCTGGTAGAGGAGCTTGTGAAGCCACTCTCCATCATTTACCAACAGTCCTGGCTCACTGGTGAGGTTCCAGATGACTGGAAGCTGGCCAATGGGACACCATTCACAGAAAGGGTGGGAAGGAGGATCCTGGCCTCCTGGAAGGTGGATATAGGCCAGTTAGCCTGACCTCAGTACCTGATAAGGTAACGAAGCTAAAGTTTATACTGAGTGTCATTACGCACTACTTACAGGGTGGGCAGGGTATCAGACCCAGCCAGCATAGGTTTAGGAGGGGTAGGTCATGTTTGGCCAGCCTGATCTCCTTTATTGACCAGGTGACCCGCCTGGTGGATGCAGGGAAGGCTGTGGATGTTGTGTACCTGGATTTCAGCAAGGCTTTTGACATGGAATGTGAAGAGGGTGGTATAACTTCATATTTTGTGTATGCATCTTCCTCACTAAAATTCAAACCACCAAGCATTTAGGAACTTGCATCCTTGACTTTTTCTTCATAAAGATATTTCATGTTTTGAGAGAAGACACAGATATGCATATCTTTGCTGCATAACTTTTAACAAAGTTTTCATCCTACTTGGTTCTTTCAGATACTGACAAGCAAAAGCCAATGTCAAGATTTTCTAGTTTTGGTGTTGAAAACACTGATGTTTTTTCATGGCTTCATCACAGAAAATCTAAAACAAAACCCCATATATGTTAAATTAAAAAAAAATCTGGACAGGAAAGTAATACAGGAATGAGCTAAGGACTGAGCAGGGATTGGGAGAAATCACTTAGCATATGCGATAACTGAGAAGGCACAAACCCTGCATTCTTTGTGGGGAATTGGATCTAGACCCTTGATCCAGTGACTATGAAAGCAAGCTGCTAAACACATTACCAATAAGGGCACCTTTAGTAAGTGAAAAAAATTTCAAATAAGAAGTTTTCAAATAAGAAGTACGAAAAAAATAACAAATTAATTTGTTCTGTATGTAATAATTGATGAAATTCCAAAATTTTCTTGCATATCACATTTATTTAAGTAAAAGTGAGAAGATGAATTTGAAATAAATGATATGCAAAAGATGGGGTTTGACACACTGTAGACTTGGTCTAACCCAGCTGACAGCACACATTCCTTTGTATAACTAGAGTAAAAAGATATTACTTGTATATTCTGTAGCCTATCTAGAAGAAAAATTAGAAAGAGGATTGTCAAGAATTCTGATTAATTCAAACAACCGTGTCAAATCATCAACAGTGGCCAGTTTGGCTGCGGTCCAAAACAAGGCATTCTGCAAAGTTCTTACTAGTACTTAAAACGGAGGAAAGGCATTAACAGAGGGAGGAAATTAGTCTGGGGTAAAAGAAAGGGGGGCAGTGGTGATGGAAAGGTTAAAAGAAAGGGAAAATGTGATGGAAAATTATTTTGTTTTAAAGCTGGCATTTGGTATTTTCAAAGGGCAAAATGTGTTTTTTGTTTTATGACAAATGAATGTAAAAATGTGCATGCCTTGTGGCCTAGAGGACAAAACAGTAGGATCAATGTTCTTTTTGTACTCTATGAAGCTTGAGATTAAAGTCCCCAATGATAAACTGAACATTCTTTAAAAGTGACCAGAAGCAAACAGTGTCTGTTTGCTGCCACTTTATTAGAAAGATACCACTGAGGATAGCTAAGAATACTATTTGATCTTAAACAGGTTGACCAAATTATTGCAGTTGGCTCCAGTACATGAGATGCCTTCTGCAAATTATTGTTTCTGGTTATAAACCTTTATAATATCTCAGAATGAATTATGTATGTATTTCATGTTTTCTTTTCTTTTATCAGCCTTGATGTTCTCATTTCAAGTTTCACCCTAGCCTCCTAATAATGCAATATTGAGGCCATTCAGACACTAATTATGCCTCCATGGCTTTCTTGAAATGACTAAATCAGCATCAGTTCTATAATTATCATGAGTAAGTTTGTATCTGTGCCTCACACCACATGAAAAGCACAACTTTAAATGATTTATGAATATATGCATCTGTAACATTGAATGTGCACTTTCTGATACTATACATACAAGAGGCATAGAAATACTTCAGACGTGTACACCTGTATGTATGTTCTCAGCTTCACTGAACTCTGCTGGTTATCTTACACAAACACAGCCTGATTGTATAGAAATTATTGCAATGTTATTTTCTTAACAGATGTATGTAGAGATACCATCAAAATGTATATATTTAAGCATCCTGACTATTTAAATAGAACAAAATATAAGCAAGTGTTCATCAAGACTAGTGTTCAGACTTGGTAATTTCTTAATTTTCTTGATGTTTATATAAAGTCTAACAAGAATGACTGGCAGGACAGAAAGAAGTATACATACACAAATGCAATTCCTCTATATTTTCATTGTTTCTCCCTTTGAATTATTGATGTTGCCAGTAGTCATTTGTCAAGAAATCAAGATACATATACTCTAGTGTTACACTTCTGTATGTTTGTAAACTGTTTGTGCTGCATGATGCTTATATTTCAAGTAAAAGCAAAAATAAGAGGAGAATACTGTAAAATAAATAATATTCCTAAATTTTTAATAACAAAGTTGTGAAGAATAATAAACATACAACTTAAAAATAATACATAAAGAGAGTTTACAGACAGCTTTGATTCCCTTATACCCTGCAGAATCACCCCTGCATTTCGGGGCTGATAAAGATAAGTAGACCTACACAACACAGCATCTTGTGAGATGGCACAGAACCTCATAGCCCACTTTGGTCTCTGATAACAACTGATTTCTGAATTTCTCTCCTCCTTCCTCTCTTCTCTTTCAATACAGATTCTTTGTTTTGTATGAAAAGTTGTGCTGATCACTGGTATTTTATGACCTACATTATTACCCTCTAGGTAGCAGAATGATAGTGCCAAACTAATTATTGCATTGTCTAATTTTAAATCCAGGTCTAGCGAGATTAACAACTTGCACATTAATTCTGAGCATCAACAGTGCACCTAACATAATGCAGTTTTAAATGAAAGAAGCTTGCTCTGAAAACTTTTATATACTTTCATCTGGATCATCATCTAATGTAAATTATTACAGCACCATTGACTTCAATGGAATTATGCCAGTCTTCCCAACTGGATGATTTGGCCTTTTTTTTTTTTAAATTCAGGAAATGTTTCTGGTTTGAGCCATGTGAATGTCAGAGGGGAAAACACTGACTTCACTTTTAAATGTAAGATCTCATCTACGTAAGCCCAGAACGTGTCTGTTAAACTCGGTGGATTAATTCCAGATTTTCGTCCCTGTAAATGAGATCAGAATTGGCTTGGAATGTGCTTTTGGTTTCTCGACATCCTCCTCCCCCAAAACAAACACTCTCGGTATAGAGAAGGATTTTTCAGTTCTTCCTAATTAAAATTTAAAAGATAAAAAAAAAAAAAAAAAAAGATGGAAAAAGAAGGACATTCACAGTCATGGAAAGTGTGAAAACTGCTTTGTAGATAGGTAGAAAACCAGACTTGGCAATGTGTCCTTACTTGCTGTTTCATCCTGCTAATTTTTGTGAAGAAACTTATGTGTTGGAAAAACATAGAAGCTCCCTGTATCTGAATGCTGTCAACAGCCAGGCAAAATTGGATCTAAAATGTAGTTTCAGATCCTAAAAAAAAGAGAAATATTAATTTCATGTACTGAAAAGAGAAACAGTCCTGGATAAGTGCTGAACCATGTCAATTTAGCCAGAAAATTAGGTAATTGTGTAACACAGTGGGTATAAAGTTTCATTTCATTAAAAAGCTGCTGAATTCAAAAGAGTCTTAGACTATTTAACTATCCTTTCAGCTGCATGGAAAGAAAAAATGTCATAAACAATCTCCTCCCCATATATTTGCCATAATAACTGACAAAAACCATATAATAAAAACATTTAGTTTGGCATATTATATCCCCAGAATCAGAATCCTACACACCCAAAGTTGTGGTCCCAATGGCATCCTCTGCATGGCTGCTGTAGGGGTATGTTGACCCCCATGATAATATTCTACACTACTTTGACTCATGTTTAATTCTGATTAAGTTGTGCAATTGTATCAACTTAAGGTCAAGGTCTTGAATAAATTCTTTTGTGAGAACTACTAGCAGGTCTTTTAAAATTAAAAAGACTCACGTGTCTAATGGTCTTATGAGAATAGAATTACAAACTATGATCTTTAAAATAAATTGTAATTTTATGGATACTTATTAAGAGAATTTATTGCATTGGTAATTTGCTCTACTGTAAGTACTGCAGCCAGTTTAGTGACTTGTAACAGAAGAATGCAGCAGCAACTTATTTTTGTCCTTGCCTTTGGTACTGTTGATTTGAAGTGGGGAGAAGGTTTCCACAGGATATTTAAGGTTTGTGATGTCTTACTGTGCAGTAAAGATGACCTGCAAGTTGTCATGCTCTGGCCCTGATCCAGCAAAGCACTTAAGTGTGTGCTTAACTTTGAGCATTCAAGTTCCATTTACTGTAACGTGATTACTCATGTGCACAAAATTAAGCATATACTTAAGTGCCTTGTTGACTGCAGTCAGTGCTGTGCATTTAGCAAATTTGATCTTTCTAAGGAAGTTAGAAGAAGAAAGTACAAGTTAGCAAGATTTAATTGTTATATTACACACAGTGGCAACGGATGTTAAGCTCTCTACCTTTTAAGTGAGACAATAAGTTTCTTGCACTGGAAGAATATCATACGTAGAACAGCCGTGTTGCTCAAGTGATCTGAATAGAGATGTTTTTTTTTCTTCTTCAAAAATAAGCTTGTCTGAAATGTTGGTGCTTTTGCATGTTGGAAAGGTGGTGGGTTTTTTTGGATATTTGATTAAGGCTCATAAACATCACATTCTTAAAAATTAATACCTAACAAGAATTTTAAAAAAAACCCACTTGTTTGAAAAGAGAATGAAAGAGATATAGAGAATGAAAATGCTTTAGAGATGACTGCACAGATAGATTGATAATGTTATTGCAAGACTTAAATACACCCACATCAACACCAAAGGCAATGCTTAAAACATAAATAATAAATTATTTTATATATTGTGTTATAAGTCATAAACCTTGTTTTAATTTTACTATTTAAAATAATTTCATGCTGTGAGGATCAATAACATGGTGTTGGGGTGTTACTTAGAGGAAGATATTTGTCTTAGAGTAAGGGAATTTTTAGACATGAAAAAAAAAAAAAAAAAGAGTAAAGGTTTGCTTCTAAAGCAACAGCAAATAAAGCCCTGTGGGTATTCTATCAGACATGCAGATCCTATAGCATGTAATTTTTTAGGGAAACTTTTTCATGTGCATGTGTGACTTTGAGCAAGTCCACTGTTCGGCTAAAATTTTTTCCCCTTTGATTTCAAAGTTGATTCCATTGGAGGGTAAATGAGAGATTTTTTTTTTAATGTACATTTGGAGATGAGATACAAAGACTTTTTGATATCAAGTGCTTGGAAAAAGCACTTGGGAAAAAATTACAGTTTCACAAGCATACTATTGTTTGATTTTTACCGTTCCCTGTTCCACTCCCTCTCCAAAACAAAGTGTTGGGGTTTTATTAATTTATTTTTTTCTTTCTGGGCACTGTCTAAATTAAGTCATTAAGTACTAAGCATTATGTAAAATACATTTGTATTAATGGTAATCATTAATTGTGGGTTCTCTAGTGGGATATTTAGAGTCAAAGTTTCATTGTAAGAACCTGTTTCCAGTTGCTTCTTAGTTTGTCAAACACAAATAACTGGGCAGCAATTTTCATGCCAAATATCTGCCTTGGGCTATTCTTTCAAAACTTTCAGCAAATATGGTCAGCTGATTCTCAGAATGCACCAAGGGAAAATCTGGTTTGCTCATGTTAAGAAATTTTTGAAATATTTTGTTGACTAATGGCTTGTAGTCAGGCTCGATGCCTGGAAAGCCCTATTCCTCTTCCACCAGCCTATGAAAGCCTTCTTCAGTCTCTTCAGTCTGGAGAAATCTGAGCCTCTGTAAAATTGTTTGCATATTTCATTTACCACTTCTTCAAAGACTCTGTCTGCAGTAGGTGTATTCTTTCCTGGGGCTTGCAGATCTGAGCAGGACTTGCTCTCTGTTTTCTCAATTGCCAGTGGTGCTAAAGAGAAATACAAAGAGGGTAAAGGTGTCCATCAGATGTTCTCAGTCTTCTTCCTGCAAATCACCAGAAAACATGGAATAAGAAGCAGCTTGATCGGAATTCAGAAAAGGGAGACCATTGAGGAAAGTGAAAAAAAGAAAAGCAACAACAGAAAATGTGTCCAGACAAGGAAAAAGGCACAAGTCAAACGTCATAAAATGTGATGGTAGTTTAGGACAAGGAGGTTATGAATGAGACTGGTATTAGATAGGGGTGCAAATGTAAAGGACTGTGATTGAGATACGGAATCAGGGAGAAAGACACCAGCACCAAGGCAAAGAGAATATTTGTAAGGCCAAGAAGGAATTAGAGATAGGAAAAAGAGGAAGAATGTGTTCCTAGCTGTCATTCTTGTGTCTTGGTCTTGCTGGACTGTTAAATGTGTCTGAATTCTTCTGGCCTTGTGTGGGCATCTCATCCTCTAGTTCAAATAAGGAGAAGGTTTTTTTAAGTGAGAACAAATTATTAATGTATCTGTTAAGCCAAACTACAGGGATTAGTGTGGTTCTTAACCAGTTAATGAACAACTGTGAAAAACAAAAGACAGAGAACAAAAGCCCTAAAAACATTCAATTCCTTCCTAGAGTTCCCCAAAAGGGACTTTCTGTATTAAAGCTTTCTTTAAAAAAATGGAGAAATTGTAGTAAAATGCATTTGTGACCAGGGTAAAAAGTATTAAGCATCAAAATTCAAGAAATGCCAGAAGGCATATGTCTTTTCAGATATTTATGTGACAAACATCTATATAGTGTTCCGTTATACAGAGCACTTGCTAAATTAATATTTTTTGTTGGATATTGTGAACAACTTCTCCTCCAGGACTAAAATGGAAAATAGAAGTGACTTCAGTGGACCAATACTTTTATGATGCCAAAAGCATCAAATACTCAGCAAGATTGTCGAGAATGATCAGTAAACTGGGTTTGTCTAGAAATCTCATTGAAACCAAGGTGACTGATTAATAAAGAAGCGGAAATGTACAAAGAAGAGGACAAAAATATTGGAAATGCTATCTCTTTAAAACCCCAAAATCTAAGCCAAAGTATTTACAAATCATAGAAGTTACTTATTTTGACACTGGCACAGCTAAAATGCAAAAGTGCCTCTATGGACAGATGTTCTCTATATAATTTTTTTCTTTCTGACACAGTCAGGAATTACACTAAATATGGCCTCTGGTTATAGAATCATGGAGTAGTTTGTGTTGGAAGGGACCTAAAAGTTTTTCTAGTTCCTATTCCCCTGCCATGGGCAGAGACGCCTCCCACTAGAGCTGGTTACTCAAAGCTTTACCAAGCATGGCCTTGAACACCTCTGGGGATGAGGCATCCATAGCTTTTCTGGGTGATCTATTCCTGTGTCTACTTCTTCACAGTAAAAAAATTCTTCCTAATATCTAATCTAAGCAGATCCTCTTTTAGTTTGAGAGATAAGTGATATTTTGTTAGCTAGGTACTGGCCAGTACCTACACCAGCAGGCTGTGTGCTAAGGAGTCCAGGAAGACTTCATATGTTCCTGGCTTAGTCACTGACCTAATGTGTTTGAAATGAAACTGTACTGATCAGGGGTATGGCTAGAAGGGATTTCATCCCTTGCAATCTCCTGGGAAGAACCTAGAAGTAACATGTAACAATATTTGGAATGTATTACTGCTCTGTGTTTAACCATTATCCCACTGTTTGCTATGGGACTTTTATATGGCATTAGTTCAACTAAATGTTAGTTGTTAGTATGCAAAACAGAGACAATTACTTCTGACCTATATTTATAAACACTTTAGGGCCACACAGGTGTCATTGCCTCTTGGAATCTAAGCTTCAGCTAGCTGAGGCAGCCATTGCACTCATGCTGACACACAAGACCGTGGTCTGAAAAGGCAGCAAGTGAACATTAAGCTGCAGAGACTGGAGTTCTGTATGATGACCACTCTAATCGGACAGAGAAGGGAGGCCCAGGAGGGGCTATCCTGCAACACACATTCTGGAAAAGTCCCAGCATGTGGGACATGGAGCCACCTCAGCTGCTCAGTGAGGATCCAGGTGGTATAAACATCAGATCTGAGCTGCCTGAGCTCTTAGATTGTGCTCCTCACAAAGGAATAAAGTAAAAAGACCAAAACTCAAAAAAGAGCACTTACAGCCTATTTATTGCAGCACATCATAGTAGGCAATGACAGCTGTGGTTGCCCCACATGAGGTCTGAGAGTGGGAGACTGGAGGCTTTCCCCAGCACACAGGGAGGGAGACAGGCAGCCCTGGAGGTCTGCACGGCCAGCACACAGGGGGGTACAGGGGCTGCCAAATTTCAGCATTAGAAGAATGTCTGCCATTTGGAAAACTTGCTGTCATTTACAAATTAAACACATATAATTAGTGTAAAGTCACGAAAGAATATATCACTGAACACTGTTGTTTTCATTATAATTCTTAAAAGCCTTTACTAAGACCTACAAAGTAGCAACTACAAAGTTCATATGCATCACATCAACATCCCATAGGAGCATAGTTAGATGGTTTTATTCTTTGTTTTCTGTGATTTTTGTTTTGTTTCCACAATTCACTTGGTTTAAATGTTATTAATCTAGATTTGCTGAAAAGGTCTGTGAACCTTTCAAAGAATCTGGTCCGAGTTCGGAGTTTGTAACAAAACCTGAAACCAGGCAAGTTTTATGTGGTTTTGAATTTCATTGTAAACGTTTCACCTAGATGTTGAAATAGGCTCCAAGAAACATTCCCAGTTTCAAAGTCTGTGAGAATTTCCCATTCAGAAGGATCAGGTCTGGTGGCATTTTAGACAAAGAGTGGAATTTATCCACGTACAGATGAGCCCAACAAGGCCTTCACTTCAGCCTAATTCACATCTCAAAATAAGAGCTTAATATAGTATGTAAGTCCTATGTTGACCTTCTGCACAGAGATGAATGTCAGCCCATACAAACATGTGCCACATGCCTCTTGTTTCAACTTATGCTATTTTAATTTGGCAGGAGAAGCCTGAAGAAAATAAAAATATAGGGATATAAAATGAAAATACTGAGTTTAATGCAATACAAGGATTGGTAAATACATTCTTTACTCGTCAAAAAGTTTAAAAAGCACTCATTTTTATCAACTAATGCCTTACGGTAATCGCCAGTTTTCCTACAAGTCACAGAGCTCTGCAGCTGCGCAAGAAACTCATCTTTCTCTTGAGAGAAAAAGTGCATGGGGCCATGGTTGGGAAAAAAACAATGGGAAAATAATCAAGATGCATAAAATAGCAAAGGGGAAAGGATCCTTTTTATGTTTAATGGTATGATTTTTAGACCAAGCTCATGACCTTGGGATGGTGATGACTTAGTGCCTGGTGCTGGCAACACTAGCAGAGGCAATATGCTGTGTTGCAGATTTCAGCATCAGAGACTTCTAAATGTAACATGTGTAGTTGGGTCAAATTAGGAAATACCAGAGGCTCTGACGTGCTGCCTGCACTTGGAGCAGTTGTCTGCTTGCCAAGGCGGCTGCTCAGTACCCACGAGCTGTGGTGGCAGGGGCGATGCGCAGCTGTGTGCGCAGGATCGGGCTGACCCAGGCCCCAGCCTGTTGCTCAGAGCCACCCGGTGCTGAGGGCAGGGAAAAGATGTCAGAAGAGCAGGGTGCAGGCTGGACCACAGCGGGTGCTGTGGCCGGGTGTCTCGCCTGCTGGCTGCTCCGGACAGCTGTCTAAAGCTATTTCAATAGACTTCTGTTGCTGTAGCTGTGTTGCCAGTTCTAAAAATAGCTCTTTATGTCCCAAAATTCAGTTTAACCGTGTTTTCCTGTGTACGTTTTGTTTTACCTGGGACATACTGGGAAGCAAAAGCAGCATGTGCTGCAAACCAGCTCCTTGCTTCAGGACGCTTTTGTTATTCCACCAGCAGTGCTCTCCTTGTGTAGCAGTGCTAGAGTTATCCCCAGCTGTAAAAGTGAGCCAGGAACACCTTCCATATTTTTAATAAGCAGAAGTCTGTCTAGCCCTTTTGCTCTTTTTATTTCCGATCTTTAGGCACAGCTTTGTCACACGGGCTGGCTACAGCCTTCCAGAAGTGTGAAAGGTGCCTATTTTCACCAGCAGGTAAAAATCATTTTGTATTAACTAAATCACTGCATGGACAACATCAAGCAGACAGGCCTTCCCGTCCTTTCTTTTCCTTCTCCATTACCCGGGTAGGATAGGGACTGGCTGACAGCTCACAGCAGCTTCTGCTGGCAACTAGTTCAGAGTTTTATTTAGGCCTACTATATTTCTGCAAAGGGAAGCAGACGGGAAACGAGCCTATTCCCACTCCTCCAGATGCTAATCCCCTGGGAATGGTCTCCCCTGCCTCCTCCAGAGCTTTAACTGCCTCTACAGCTTCCATTTTTACTAAGAAAATTTAATCAGTCTCCTTTATATCCAGGACGGACAAACAACCCTCCGAAGCCATCCTTAACTCCACACCAGGACAAGAGAGGAAGTGAAACCACTCCAGGACTCTTTAGCAGAACCCAGGAACAGCATCCGGAGAGCGAGGATTCTTCCCCGTTAGAAGGTAAAAATGCCCAGATAGTCCCATCAGGTACAAGCCGAGGAACGTGGATGTGTCTCGTGGGAAGCTCTCACTGCCCTCCACAGCTGCGGTGACGGGGGCGCGGGCGCAGCCGTGTGCGGGCTGGAGCGGGGAGAGCAGGGGAGCCCCGTGTGCGAGAGGCAGGGCCGGTCTGTGCCGCCCGGCCACCATCCGCTTCCCCGCCAGCACGAGGCGGCCGTACAGCCCGTCTAACAGCCCCCCCGGGGAATCCCTCTGATGCAAGGGGAGTCCCCGGCAGCTGTGGGCCGGGGTAGCCGAGCTGGCTCCCTGCCATCCCCCGCCGAGCCGGGCTGGGAAGTGCGGGGAGAGGGAGGTGTGGCTGCCGGGGCCCCTCAGCCATTGCCGGCTATCGGGAAAGCCTCTCCGCGGCCGCTAGCAGCCGGGCTCCGGCGGGCAGCGGCCGGGGCTCCCCGGGAGCAGCGCGGGGCCGGGGCACGGCTGCGCGGCCCCGCCGCCGCCGCTCGGGCCGGGACGGCACTTCCACCCCGGCCATCTTCTCGGGCGGGAGGCGCTGGCCACCGGCGAGCCCCGACGCCGCCCGCCCGCCTGGGGACGCGGCGCGGAGCCGCCGGCCAGGGCAGCCGCGCAGGCCGCTGCCGGCCGAGCCGGGACGCCCCTCCGGCCCCAGGCGGGGAGACGCGGGGCGGCCGCGGCGGAGCGGAGGCGGCCGCGGGAACCTCCACCGGCGGAACCCGCCCGCCCGCCTGCCCCACGGGTGCGGGCCGCCGCTAGGCCCCGGCCCCGGCCCCGCGCCCGAGGGGAGCCCCGCCGCCGCCGCCGCCGCCGCCGCCGCCGCCGCGGAGGGAGCCCGCTGCCCGCTGCCCCCGTCCCGCCGCCCGGGGAGAGGGAGCGGAGCCGCGGCGCGGACACCCCGCCGGCCCCCGCGGGAAGCGGCGGCCCCGGCGCGCAGGACCGCGGAGCGCCCCCGCCCCCCGCGCCGCTCCCCCTTTGAAAACTGATCTTTGGCTCTTCGCGTGAAAGTGATTTGAATTTGGCTCGGCGGCGCTCTGCGCAGGCGTCCAGCTGCTGGCATGCTGGCTCCTTGCAAAGCAGCTGTTTTGGGTTTGAAATTCCAACATGGCAGAGGCTGCAGTCAGTCTTCCCTTCAAAAACTTGGAATGATTTCAAATCATAGGCACCTTCACTTAACCCGAGCCCCCATTCATCAGCAAACACATCGGATCGATGCTACTCTAACCTATCGGGTTCTTGTACCAAATCTCCAGGTAAGAGGATCTTCCCCCCCCCCCCCCCCCCCAAATCTCCCCCCCATCGTTTTAAATTTTATTAAATCTTAAAGATCTCCGACACAGCCGCGTATTAATCGCCTATTCGTGCCCTAAATATTTTGCCTAATTTGCGGTCGTTTTCTGATACTAAGCACTCCGGTCTGCTTGCCTGATCGTAGTCTGGAAAGTACAGATATACAATCGCATGGTTTTTCCTCCTTGATCATTGCCAACAATAGTAGGCAGATTAAGAGTTCGCGATTGCAAGCTCCCTCCCCACCTCCCCCTCTTCTTAATTGGATTTATTTTTAAGTTGCTTTGAAAATAATAAACTGCAGGTAACGCGGGTCTGGACATTGAGGCAACTAACTTCTGACCAAATAAGTGCAAATAAGAATCTCGCAGAACAAAAGTTAGGTTTAAATTGCCGTGTCTTGGCTGGGGGGTGGGGGGGAGGTAGCACGAATATGTCAGAGGAGCTGTTGCAGTAAAATGTAAGCACATCATCTTGGAGGGGGTACAGCGTGGTGGGCGTATTGTTGGCTCAGGAGGGAGAGAAAGATGTATAATTTAATGGTATATACAATCCACTGATCCTATTACTATCCTCCCTGGAGCTCTTGTTAGTTTCAATGGGAGTGAGTGAAATTGACATGGACTTGCATTCCTGGTCATGTGCTTTTTTTCCCCCTTTCTTTCTTCTCTTGTGATCTGAGATCCCCTTTTTGTTGATGTTGCTTTCCCACTTAATTATATGCATGTAGGTTAAATGAATACCTGACGAAAGGGCCCACGTTTCAAGGCAGTGACATTTGATAGCTGAGAGGAAAAGTGGCTTTAATGAAAAGCAACCTTTGGAATTCCTGCTTGTGAAAAATCCAATTCAGCTTTTTGTGCTGCCTGCAAGAAATGATCAGTAGCACCAGTGTTTATGGTATGTCCGTTTTGGGATCTACTTCCTTTGCATCTAAATAGCAAAGACAAATTTAAATAGCATGATACCGCACCGAGGACTCTGCATGCAAATATTTTGTAATAAATACCTAATGTTTAATAGTATATTTTCTTGTGTATATATAAGCTTTTTTTTCTCTTGCTATCGTTTGTTTATCGTTTCTGCTTCGATTATGGCATTAGTTTTGTCCATTGTATTGATCTCAGTTGTAAAACCTGAAGTTGCATGTTACCAGCAGTGCACTATACACACCACTGAACTCCAATGGTATGTAAATTAGTAAAACTCGGGGAGTGGAGAGGGCAAAAACGTGTAGCAATGGATATATACACCTACACGTCTGTGTGCTCGTGCATACATGCCTAAAATGCATCTTTTCCTTTCGCAAACTAGTATTTTTTTAGTAGTTATTTAAACTCCAGCTGCTTTTCCCTCTCTTACTTTCAGCGTAATCATCTGCTAGAGATTCTAACTGATGTGGGGTGAGGGAATGTTTTGCATGTAAACAAAAATACTGTTGTGGCCGAATGCTTAATACGATTTAATAAGGAGTATTTTATGCTCAGTTTACAAGTGTCTGGTTCACACTGCTCTGGTCTCAATGCTTAACAGAATGAAATAATCAGGTGCTGAAACTGGCTTCATTTTAATGGTCACTCTCCAGCCCCCCACGCTGCCCCCTCCTCCAAAAAAGTCAGATAAAATGGAGCATGGGGAATTTCAATAGAACTCCTTGTGGTGCAGTAGATGCACCTCTAGGTATGCAGTTAAGGCTAAGGAAGTAACAACAAAAGTGACTATTAGTCTGTTTTGTGCAACCAGAAAGGGGGTATGTTCACTTTTAATTGTGTGTGATAGTAACAAATAAGGACGGAGAGAGACCCTCGGAGAGAGAGTGTGCATGTGTGTGTGTGCGTGCGTGTGTTTGGGATAAGGGGGAGGTCTGGCGTCTGTGGCTGATGATCTCTCGTAATAACATATCTGAATGCAAGAAAGAAATTGAGAGAGCAGTTGCACAATGTACACTCCTATTTTGGTGTTGTAGGTGACTGTATAGCTTAACATATCCCAGGTGCTATATGATGGGAATGATCTGATTGCATTTTGCATTTAGAACTTGTTGACTTTGGAACGATCAATAAGGCAACTGTTTATTTTAGATGCACGTAATTTGCTCTGAGAAATGTTTTAAGGAGAAGAGCAAGCAAGCGAGAGCGGAACATTTTTTTTTCTCTCTTTTTTTTTTTTTTTTTCCTAGAGCTGTTGGAGCAAATGTGATTGCCAGATGGGAGATTTCCCTCTGTGATGTTAAAGCTGTAATATATATTCAGAGCAGATTGGACTGCTGCTTGTGATGAGGAGGATATTACATTTATAAATTTTAAATTGGGAATCGGACAGTATGCTGAGAGCTGAAATTGGATGGTGTGGACGGTTTGGACTGTTAAATGCAATTCCGAGATAATAATAATAATTATAGTAGCAATAATATATGTATGTATAATAAACATGATACTATTAGGCAGCTGTATATATTCTATGGTGCTTAAGTATTTATTTCCAATATGACTTCTCTCTTTCCTCGCTTCCCTTAAACGTTAAGGATTGGGGGTGATTGGGAGGGAGAGTTTAAGAGCCCACTGTTAGGAGAAATCAAATATAATCAGGTTCCTGTTTGAGGAAAAGTTTTGCTAAAATTCTTTCTGCAAATTCATCTCTTTCTGAGTTTTTGTTTTGCCTGTGCATGTGGCCTGACAGTGCCACAGTCCTGAAAGACTGGTAAGTGGGAACTAGTCACACTCGAGCAGCTCTGCTGTTGCAAATTAAAAGTGTGTTGTGGTCAGGAAATGAAAGCTACAATGTCTCTTTTGAACAAGTCGTTTATCAAGAGAAACATCTATCAAGCAGTGACTTGTCACATTGATCCTCTAAAAGTTAGGTCCGAAGTAGAAGCTGCTTTGATGTTTTAGATCCCAAATTTATAAAATTGAGAAAGCTGGAGAGAGTAGGACTGATTTGCACTTAAAAATTGCTCTGCTCTGGGCATGACAAAACCATCAAGAATATCTGATACAAGAGCTGGTAAACTAAGGAGGTATCGGATCTTATACCCAATTTTTATTTTCACATGGAAACTTCAGCTTTGCCACACAGGCAATTTCTTTTCATGCTTTTAAAGATCCTGTCTGTATGACTCTCTCTCTGCATTATTTTGGGGATATTTTCTTGCTTAGGAATACATCTGTTGCTTCCAAATGGAACCTTTTTTTGTTGTCTTTCTGATGGTATTTATAGAGTTCTGCTTGAGAAGGCAATTTTTTTTCCTCTCCTCTGAGTCTTGTTTCTTCTTCTTCTATTTGTAATCTCAGTTTCCACCTCTCATCCCTGTGAAGCAAAGTTTCTTTTACTGCCAAAGTAATGTTTATTGCAAGTAAGGTACATTTGGAGGTATCTGTTTGCACAGCTTAAAACATGTCAAGAGTACTGCTAAGTATGTCTTCCTCTTCTGATTCTCTTTTTCTATCCATTTTTAGCTCATGAACCATGCTTTCATTCTCAACAGGAGCAGTGTATTTCAAATTGAATGTAAAGTTGAGGTTTCAAGTAAAAAAAAAAAGACCAAAACAAAGTCTAAAACTGATCTTTTATCTTTCTCTATTTTCAACCATCTAAATTGTTTAGCAGCTTCAGTAAAAAGTTTTTCATTTTGCATAAAGTTTGTGTTTGGATTATAAAGGAATCCCTTTGAAGAAACAGGGGTTTGGTGTTTGGTTGTTGTTGGCTTTCTGTTTTCTGTGCTTTTTTTTTTTTGGCTAGACTATGAGTGAAATCGTCCTTAAAGCAGGATGCTTTGACTTCTTTTCTTCAGTGTCGTAAATGAGACTAACACTGCTTATGAATACTTGATAGAGACCCATTTGAAAATAGGCAGCAAACAGCAGCGTGGTGGGAGTTTTGGTGAGTGTTATAGTTGCTAATTAATCATGTTTAAAATGAAGGAATCATAGCATGGTAATAAAGGCTCATTGTTGTTTGATGTTTGTAACAGGATGTGACTCCTACATGAATCTGGTGGGTTTGGAGGTTTTGTTGTTATTTCCTCCCGTCATAGTAAGATACCTTCACTCCTAGATCAAATTGTTTTTATTTATTGCAACATTGTGAAGGTACAGGGATGGTTGCTTATCGTAGCAGCATTTTAGAAATATGAAGATTGTATTGTTATTGATATTTTCATCATTCTGTTCCTGTGAAAAAATGACTAGTCTTATGTCATTAGCTGTTCTTTAAGCTTTTTTGTAGTTAAGCGGAGCCAAACATTTTTTGTGGTTTATTTTCTTGATATAAAAAGCCCTGCTACATTTTTTTTCTTATAATTGAAAAATGGCACTTGATGAACTTTTGTGCCCTACTTGCTTATGTGTATGTAGTAAGGGATAGCAACTAAAAATATATTCCAGAATAGTTTGTATACTAGCGCTTTAAGAATTGAACTGTAAAACACTTGGATGGTGTTTTTGTTTTCTTGGTTTTGTTTTTATTATGGCTCTTATTAGATGTGTCATCTTTAGGCTTTATTTTTCACCTCTCTGTTAATAACTGCTATATACAATGGAGAGAGAATCTCTTTCAAACTACAAAGCTTTAGTTTCAAAATTTAATAACGCTATTTTGTGCTGCATGAACAAGGTTTGGAATCTGCTGTTGTTTAGATGCTCTGTTTCTTTTAAAAATGTAATTCCTGGAGGAGAATTATTCTGTATGGTTCCTGTCAATAAGTTTATTCAATGAATGCATACAAGAAGCATTGAATATAATGACTGATCTTTCTGTAGTCTTAATCATCAATTAATAGGCTTATCTGCTTGTTAGGAGTGGGTTTAAGGGTACAGAATCAGCATGAGATCTGTCTATATGAAACACTTGTATGTTGTTTTTAACAGACTGATCTTGCATCCCCAGATCTAATAATAGAAATATTTGGCTCTTTGCCCTCAATCAATATATCCGTTAACAGAAAAAACTTCACACAATACTTTCATAAAGTCCTGGATGTATTGATACTGAGTTGATAAATTTAATTACTGGGGTTTTACATTGATTCATTGATCTTATGATTGGAGGAAATTGTTCTTCAGACATTTCTGAAGTATTGGGGAATATCGTATGTCCATAAAGCTTGATTAATTGATAAATCAGCACTTTTTTTCCCCTTCTCACTTATTGGTAAGACATAAAAATAACTGTAAAAAGAATTTGGAATAAGTTAATTAGAAATTCTCATGTGTTAGTAATGGAGCAGATGAGAAGCAGTACTATAGAGGTGAAAAAAATGAAGTTTGAAGTGGAATTGTGGCTCTGGGCCCAATCCTTAACTGGTGTAAAAAAAGATTTAGCTTTAAAAAGATACAAGAATTTACAGTTCCCAGAATCTTGTGGCTTGTTTGTTTGTTTGTTGTTTGTTTTGGTTGTGGTGGCTTGTCTTTTTTTTTTTTCCCTCTCAGTATAGTTGACTCATTGGAAGCTGTTTTAAATTAGATATTATGGATGTATGGAATTTTAGATAAGCATCTGATCCGAAATGAATAGTATAGCTATAAAAGCAATTTGAAGAGCCGTAAATTCAGGATTGCGTATCCCTGATATTGTTGCAGAGTATTAAAATCTTGCTGCTAGAGATGCTATCCTCTAAGTGAAAACTTATCTTCCTTATGGGAAAGATGACTTCAGGGAACTCTCAGCTGGGAAAAGGCACAGAGGTTTTATTGTTGTTGTTGTTGCTAAAATAATAATTAAAAAAATCCACTACATAGAATTAGTTACAGGGATATTTTCCAGGTGAAAAACCTTACGGGAGTACTTGGCTCCATTTCGGTGAGGTATGCGACCTTTTCACCCTGTGTCAATGATATTTTTATAGAGTGTGTGAGAAATGCGAGCATAAAGAAAATTCCTTAAGATCATTCAATTTTTATTTTTTCGTTAAAAAAACCCCAAAAAACAAGAAAAAAGAGATCTCTCAATCCAAACAACATCTCCCTTAATGAAACTGATGAAACTGTATTCCTTTTAAAAGATGGTAGCTAATAGAGAAAAACAGAGAAAACCACTTGCCAGATGTTACTGTAGGTTCGACAAATACAATCTTACCCTTCAAGGAGCAGAGGATCCTACACTGGACGTTTAATGGAGGTCAAAGGAAACCTCAGTCTTTCAGTCCTTTAATAATTGTACCTGCCATCCCCTCAATTGGCATGTTAAAGAGAATGCATCTATATATTATGTTTCTTAGGAGATAATTTGTATTTGTGACAATCTCCTAAGCACAAGTGGACTTCACTACTGTTGCTTCTCAATACCTGTTGGGGTTGGCCCCGCTGTGTGACAAGTGAGTGAAAATGGAAAGAGAAATAGTTGGTCAGTCTTGGTTACCAAAATCTTGAGAAACCAGGGGAGAGATTGGGCTTTGACAGGTCAGTTTGAGAATGGGAAGAATACGAAAAAGTGTGATCTGCAGAGAGCACCACTGATTAAGGGCATAGAGAGATGTCTGCAGTGATGAGAATGTGGAGCCTCTGCTTTCGTTTTGCCGAGCTCTGTTGCTATGAGGTATCGGCACACACAGAATGGTAATAACAGTATTGTGTGTCTGTTCCAATGGTGCTGGAACGGTACCTGTCAAACATATCATAACACTCAACTAGCTCTTTAATCATATAAGCAACTCTCCTTACTGCAAAAGCTATTGTATTTGTACAATAGAAAGAACAGCCATACATTGTTTGAATAATGGACTAAAACTTTGATATTTAAGCTATTTTTTCTGCAGAGGAGAAAAAGTTTCATGTGTCTTGGCTGCAATTAAAAATAATGCAGCTACAGATGACTGTCATGCCACTGGCTAAGTTTAAAATTTTTTTTTCTATGATAGTCTATTAACTGTGTAGTCTGATATGCCATGAAATAGTGAAATAGCAATTACCAGTCATATTATTTAACTGTAAACTAAATATAAAACTGTAAACTCCTTTCTCAGTTCTTTTATAGTGTAGCTACTGCTAGCATGTTGCTAGTTAAATTTCAAATACCCTGAAAGGTATGTGGACAAAATACAGAGATTATTTTGATATGATAATAAACTCTGGTGATGTAAGTACGTTTGTCTTCAAGATTACTTGAAATCATGTATTGCCTGGACTTTTTGTTGTCTGTTTTTAACCCTTCTGTAGTCTACTTTTAATCTGTCCTGTACTCTTTATTAAAGCATGTGGCTCACCTTCTGTAGATGAATTGCTCAATGTATGAAGATGTATGCCACATGTGTGATATTTTAGAATGTGTGCATGTGTCAAGCTGGTTATAGATTGGTGATGATAAATTGGTTTAAGTAATATGTATCTTATTTGCATCAATACTTTAGCAATAAGAGCATACTGTGGTCAAACTTCATGAACTAAGATAGCGGTCTTACATCTAATTAAGCAGAATCTGAATGAAAGATTTTCTGATACAGGTCACAATTGAAGTTTCTGTTTCTCTTCTTCAGTGTGATAAAATGCTTAAGGAACACATTAAGGCATGTTTGCGTAACTCCTGCTAATCTGAAGGGAATTTGAAAATGAATATTGAGAGGAGACAGGAGAAAGGGCTGAACCTGGTGGGTCACAGGGGTGTGTGGCAGGAATGTATCTTCATATTTTCATTCAAGTGGTTTGTTGTTGTTTTTTTTTTTTTTCCCTGATTTAGAATAACAGCTGCTTGCCTTTTAATATGTTGGAAATAACATCCCTATTTTAATCTGAGATTTTTGTCTTTTTCATCTCCTCCATTCTAGCATACAAGCAAGTCATTAATAAAAAAGCATTTATACAGTAAGCTTGAATTATCACTTAATAAAACTGAAAACTGTAGTGTTGCAAAGACATTCCTAGACAGTACAACTGATTTTGCGTGCTTGTCTTCTGGAGACATAGTGAGGGGAAAGCCAACAATTATTTTATATTACTGAATGACAGCAGAGGGTGGATGGGAATGATAAAATTATATGCAGAAATTACTAATCCATGACAATAGTATCAATATTGATATTTAAAACATTATGAACCGGTAGCCCTACTGTACAAACTGCTGTGATAGCTGTGCTTTTAGGTGAAGGTAGCTATTTATATGCCTTATGGCTCAGGGTGGTCATGTTGAAAGTATGAACCTGCTCATCACAGATTCTGAGAAAGTGCAGGTTAACATCCTCTGTGTTCTTTAGACCTATCTGATTACTTCAGCCTCCTGTGTTGACACAGAGAAAGAAACAGCTAGATTCTGTGCTGGAAGAATAAGGTTTGCAAGCACTGACTGATATTAGGTATCCCATTGTGATACCTAAACCAAATTTTAAAAAATCAAGCATCCTTTTCAAGTTAAACTTGAGAAACACAGAAAGGAACAGCAAAGATGTTTCTGAACACATTTCAAGGAGCACCATTTACTTTCAAAAGAGATCTTTCCCATCACTTGTGGATAGCTCCACCATGAAGAGCAATATCAAAAGATCTCAGAAAAGTAACTATTCTTTTATGTCTTTGGGAACTCAGATGCTTACAAGATTGTTTCTGAGAAAGAAAAGAATTGATCCTATTTTCAGTCCCTTGTTGTTGGCATTTGTGGACCACATGACTATATACAGTAGTGTAGAAATATACTCTCTGTATGTGGATACAATTCTGTTTCCCCTTGCAGCTCCAAAATAACAGTGCAATGTAGCTGGATGAAAACTCAGTGTGGACAACGTTTTTATTAATTTGTTTTACAATCTATGAAATTGTTTTATTTGATATACATATGGAGTTTGCTAAAGATCTTTAAGCCTAATAGATAGGTCATCTGCATTATTAAAGTAGAAAAATTAAAATAGTCTGTGGTGTTTTTTTTATAAAAATATAGACTTAAAGTTACCTCTGATAATTTTTGAACTGGATATCTCCATTCAGTCAGAAAACTGCTGGGTTAAAATGTCATCAAATTGAAACGATCAACGCTCAGTTATTTTTAATATGGAAGAAGACTATAAATTTATTAACTCTTCATCTAAATTAACACTTAATTTACAAAATTAAGTGGTTTTGTGTTTACTGATATTAGATCTTTATATCATAAGGCTTTATATTAACTTCATAACTATAGTGGTACTGTATTGAGCATACTATAAATAAGCAGATATTTAATTTTAAAGATAATAATTTTTCATGTGTTCATAGAATTTCTGATAATTTTTTATTTCTTGCTCTTTGCCTTCAATAAAAGCTGTAATAAGTATATTTTGGAAACTGTTCATGCTTCAATTAACCTTTCTTAATCATTGATTTTCATTTTGTTCTTTGCCTTTCATTCATTGTATTTCATACTCCTGTCCTGTGTAGGCATTCTTTGTACTACAACTGATTTATTTTTCCACTTTGAGTTTAAAAAACTGTAATGGTAACATGAACCATTAAGGGTAACCATGGTCATCCTATCAAGCGGTGTTATTCAGATTAATGTCAGTAAACCCCACGTAATGAGGGGTATGAGGCACTTAGCATTATTCAGCCCCTAGCATTTGTCAGTATGGCAGTCATATCAAAGGCACACCTTAATATGCACAAACCATATTTGTTGAAACACATGGTTCAGTAAATATCAGAAGCCTTTGTTTTTTAAAGTTAGATGTAGGTGAAATATATCTTACTACAAGTTGTAGGTAAAATATATCTCATCATGTGCTTATAGAGACTGTGAATAAACAGTGCCTTAATGCAAGACATATTTAAAATTTTCACTAGTTAGAAAAATTCAGTTATAATGTGATATGTTATCCATATGATACAGAATAACAAATTGACACTGGTATTTATTTGGAGTAATAGTTTTCAGCACTAAGTAGGGAAAGGTGTTTTGTTATTGAGTAATTAGCAAACACCATCCCACTCCCGCTTCCCCAGGATGTCATCTGCTTAGAAATTGTAGAATTCACTGCTTTCATTCATGACAGGCAAGTCCTTTTTGGCTAAAGTGACTGTTCCTCTCTGTTTCAGAGCATTACAACAGCTGCAGTTTGAGCTTGGAGGGTCTGAGTGGCTGAGATAACATCACGAATAGTATTGCATCTCAGAAAGTGTAATTCAGCTTTCCACTTTTGGGTGCTTGGTTATCGAGGCACTGAGTCTCTGCAATTTCTATTGACTTTGGATATGCAGGTGTGCAACAAATTTTAGAAGCTAGGTTTTATAAGGAATTTTCCCAGAAAACGGTAGGCATTAGCTTTATTTGTACTTCTTAAATGCTCTAATCTCCCTCTTGAGGTATTAGTGCTGTATGATAGAAGAAACAGAGCTTTTGATTTTTACCTGGTGGTTGTAAAAACACATTTTTAATTCATCAGGACAAAAATACATGCATTAATAAAGGTTTAAGGAATGATTCATTTGTGATTTTGCTCAGAGGAAACTTTAAACTGTTCGTTACTGTGTAGATATTCCAAGGAGCAAAATGCAGAGTAGATGATGCTGTTCTAATTGCAAAATCTTCCTTAGTTATCTTCTCCCTCCTCCTGATCCTTCTCCCTTCCCCCTCCCCCTCCTGGCTTTTTTAAACAATTATGGGCATTGTGCTCCTTAATGGTGCATAGTTACTGTAAAGATAGATGTCCTCAAATAATGAGTTTCTAATAATAATCAGAGGCACTTAGATTAAACTGGTTTTGTATAGAAACCTCACAGTGTGAAAAAGTACACCTAAAATCCTGAGGTATATTTACAGGAGCTAAGCCTGTTTACAGAAAACTAACCCAGTTTTGTATCTGTACATGTGTGTGGGGTGGGGGCAGTAGAGTTGTATTGTCTGTGTGTGCCTACATTTTTGTCCGCCTGCTTTAAAGACTTCAGAAGATATTTTTTTTAGTACAGATTTGTATTTTGCTTTCTGCTAACAGAATATGTTTTAAAATCACAACATACTAATTAGCTTCTGTGTTTACACTGGAAAGCTTGCATCCCTTCAAATGACTTTTACCCGCTCTCTTCTTTCGATCTGTTTCTTCCCCCACCTCCCATCCTCCTCCCCCACTCTCTGTGAGGTTTGTTACATTAGATTTGTTGCTTTCTTCTTCATAAGTTCTGAAGGCAAGTAAATGAAAGTGATAAGTACAGTAACAGGTAATTGTTACTTGAAAGAGTTGTTACTATATTCGTTGGGAATAGTGTCTTTCCTAACAGGTACTGAATCAGCAAGGCTGTACAATAGAAAGAGCAAAAAAGTTTAACTTATTGTTTAGAAATACATATGCCATTTAAATGGAAACAAACCTCCAAATCTCCCACATACCTTTTGGGGTTTGGAGAACAAAAGCTTACTTGTACGCTCCAAATTCCCCTGGGCCTTAATTTGCAATACCATTATTTAAGCCTGGCTGATACAAACCCATTGCAGAGAAATAGAATCTCTCCTTCCTGGCTTTTCAAAGCCATTCTATGCCCTCTTCTCTCTTCCTACCCACATTCCCTCTCCTCATTCCCAGCCTCTTGGTCTTACCCTGCCACTGGGAAACTCTTTTGTATTTGAAATGTAGTAAACAGAAAAATAGTGAGCTTCCTAAAACACAGAAAACTGCTGTTCTGCATGGTTTTACTGACATCTCTACCAACACATACGTAATTCAATCTTCTGACTAAGATCAAGGCTATAATCACTTTGATATCTATTGTGTCCTCTACCAGGTGACCTGTAGTCATTTACTGTAAAGATAAGAGCCCCTGATATAAGAAGTTATTTCTTCTCTAAGTCAGATCTTATAGAAAATACTAACCATAAAGTGAGGAGAAACTTGTGCCCACTTAATGTGCTCCTGGGGTGCCAGGCACTCAGGATCTCATCTCCTGGGTACAGTACTGGCATTGTCAGACACTCATCTGGAACAGAACTGGGTTTGGGTGTAATCCCTAACAGCTGAGAGTAAATACAGCCATCACTGTAGCTTGATGCAGTGTTGAGCACTACAGCTGTATTTATTTTGCTGCTAATAAAATGGCAGCCTACTTTGTCATTAAGAGGCTTGTCTTTTTGAAATTGCAATGGAGGTGCAGTACTGAGTGTTTGAGTTAGTGGAAAGAGCTAAGAAATAGATGAACTGCATTCCTGACTGTGGGTGGAAGGATGGTGAGTAATGCGTGCCTTGGCATGGCATCTGCCAAAAGCATTTTTTTCTCTTCCTTCTGCCCCCCCCCCCCCACTATGCTGTTCTAGTTTTGAAAGGTGTAAGGTATTTGGATAAGCAAAGGGGGGGGAAAAAAGCAAAAGGGAGAAATACTTCCAAGCAAGTCATTATAACACATCTCAATGACCGTGCCCCACACTTAATTTAATTAGAAGACAACTGCACTGGAAAACTGGTCATTTTAGTTGTAGTTAACGACTGGTTCTCTCCTACCCCCACTCAGAACTGATTATATGCCACGTTGTATAATGTAATTTCTACTAGAAAATTAAGTATGAATAGGTATTGTGTAGTTGCAATAATGAAGTTTTCATGAAAGATATTAACTTATCATTTCACTATGCTTTTAGAGGTGAAAATAACTATTTTTCTTCTAATGTTTCTTTTATACGATATCCAAAAGAAAAAAACTCAGTATCAAATTGGGATATTTTCTAAATTTTTTAAGCAAAAAAACTGACTGCATGGCTAATAATATGTTCATTATGTGGTAAAAAGGCACTGAAGGAAGTGAAACCTTGTACATGCATGTTTCTTACAGGACAGCTATTTTCAGGAGGGATTGCTGTTATGTTGTAATATAATTTACTAGCGTATGGTTTCGGAAATGGTGTGGGTGGTTTAATGTTGGATTTCAGGCAAGAAAGTTTCCTAGTTAGCTGTAATAAGACTTACTTGCTGTTGGTAGTAAGATAATAAGGATAAAAATAATGTATGATTTAAGAAAAAAAAATCCATTTGCATTAGTCCACCAAATTCCACTTGGTGATATGTTTGTTGGGCTGAGCTATTAGGTGCTCTGTGGACTGTGTTTCAACTAGTGTATGATTGACTAGGTATATTAGAGCTTTTTACTTGCTGCCAATGCAAAATTTGACCCTAGTTTTACCCTGAGATGTTTTTGCATTTAAAAATATCCACACTTCATGAGTGCTCTGGTGGGTGATAAAAAAATTCATTGTTGTTTCTTGTGGGGTGTCCCTATGTTAGAGTAAGAATATCTTACTGAACTGATATTGAATAGATTTTATTTTCTTATGTTGATTCCAAAGTTCAACTAAGGGAATTGATGTATCATCTTAAAATTTTAAATCTACATTTTATTCACTGTGCCAAAGCACCCATGAGCTCATTAAGCAAAGACTTTTTCAATTATATCTTGTGTTTATGCATGTATTTATACTTGACAGGAATCCTTTAGAGATTTGGTTTGCTGTATTAATGCTTACAGTGTATTAGAGTACATAAAATATGGTCGAGTTGTCAGTAAAACCATGCAGAATAGCAGTTTTCTGTGTTTTAGGAAGCTCACTGTTTTTCTGTTTACTACATTTCAAATACAAAAGAGTTTCCCCAGTGGCAGGGTAAGACCAAGAGGCCGTACCTGCAGATCTAGTGCTGGTAGCTTCCAGTGTATTTTAGCAGCTGCTGAACAGTTTCTTGGCCAGACATCCAGCCTCTAGAGGGCACAGCAGTAATCTCCACTTCCAGACCCTCACCTGCACAGTCATCTGCACAGAGTTTTAATGCTGGCACCTACAAAGAGAACTCCACTTGTGTTGCATTAAAAAAATCTCTGTTTTCCTCATTATTCCTGGAGTTTTGCTAGAGTAACTGATTTCCTTCTCTTTGCTTTTTCCCTCTTTAATCTGGGGAATGTTTCTGTATTTGCCTTCCCCCCCCCCCCCAGTGGTGATCTTTATGAAAGTAGACTCAAATATCCATTATATTGCGGACTTGCAGATATTTCTTCACCTGGTAAAAAGATTTCTGTAGGTATATGCTGCTCTTTGCTGTAGTAAAGACTACAGAAGCCAGTGCAGACCATTTGAGACTTCTGCAATTAGGTACTAAAATTTCTTATATACTAAAATCTGGATAATAAATAATACAGGTTGGATTAAACCCTGTTAATGCTACTCCAGTCACATAGGTTCAATTTTTCAAACCTTTTCTTTTGTGAGATGCCATATTACAGTTTTTTATTCTCCTGTGGATTAATATGTTACTAATATTGATATTTATGTGGAGTCATACTTGTTCTCCAGTTCACTGTGACTCTCTTCTTTAGTATGTCACTATTAGCAATCAGGTTTTCAGTAATTCAAATTAATCTGATGGTCTGCTTTGAATTTTCCTTAGATCTCACCATGCAGAACAAACAAAGCAAGTATTCCCGGATTTGACACCAGGAATAAAGACATGCCCCAATCCGTAGTCTAGTTTTGTTCTAAGACTCTATGTTTAGGGAGAAATGCATATTGAAGAAAAATTTGTTGCAGGGTGTCATTAACCACATAGACAAGTTTTCTTAGTAGTGGTACAGGCTGGGCAATTTCTGCTTGAGAAATTACATGAATATAGCATTTCAGCTGCATATTTAATGATGAGCAATAAAGCTTCACATCATTGTTGAGCTTTTGCATTTCTGTGCAACATAAAAACAGAGGAAGGTTGTGGTCTTGTTTGTTTTGTAGGTCACCTTGCTTTGCTCACTTCTCATTTCCTAACCTTTTCTTCAAAAATAATTAGGATAAAAGTAGTTTGATTTATGAAGGGTATGGTATCTGCTTTATGGGTGGTACTAGACCAAATTTTGTTGGGGTGGTACTAGACCAAATTTTGTTGGGGTGGTACTAGACCAAATTTTGTTGGGGTAGTTTGATAACAGCCTGTGAACAATTTGGAATATTTAGGTAGTATGCTCCCATGTTGAAGCAATCCCATTTCCAAAGTTTTTCATTGCTTCAAAATGTTGAAGAGTTTTTGTTAGTCTAAAAATAACGACAGTTTATGGAGATGCAAATTTCCAAGACAGAGTACAGTTGTGGAAGTGCTATATCAGACTTGTATGTCTTCATTACCTGTGACCAACAGACAGTTAACTTACTGGAGAAATAACTGTGACACTGTTGTGTGACTCATCTAATCCACTTTTTCCCAGGGGGGCTGAGACAGTCACTAGTGTGTCACTTCAACCTTGGCACACACCCTGGTTTGCAAACTTGGTTCATTCCATGCTGTAGGGTGGAGCTCTGCAGTAAAACTGCCCAATGTACTGAAACCTCAACCTAAAAAAGGATGTGTTACACGGGGAGGGTGTCATGGTCAGCTCCTTTACAAACCTTTACAAAGCAGGGTAAATAGGTTGTAAATATAGTTAGGGTATCTGTTCAGTCTTGAATAACCAAGTTTTTTGATGACACAGTTGTTTACAGTCAAATGCTGGCCTTGCTGTTCTGCCTGAGAAGGAGCATTTTGTTTTTGCTAACTGCTGGTAGAGGATTGGTATCGTCCAAGTATATCCATTACTTTTGTCCTCCAAACTCAAATATCCTCGGTCTTTCTCTTCCACCCTGTCAAATTCATGGCTTTTCAAGCTAGTTCTAAAAGCCAAAACCAAATCAGGCTTCATTGAAGTTAGTTGGGGAAGCAAGCAAGTCCTAGAGCCAGAAATGTCCCCATAAGGGGCACAGTGCCTGGGTGCCGGTGGGACGCCTGATGGAGGGCCTCTGCCCACGTCACTGTGCCATCGGGGTGGCAGGCAGAGCTACTGACTCTTGGATGGTTCAAAATAGCAGCAATAAATGAATGTGATGTGAATGTATTCATACAATTCACAGGATTTAAAAACAAAAAGGGAAGTTATGTTGGGAAAATAATTCAAAGTCAGTTTTCATGGGGAATATTAAAACACCAAGCAAGTCCAATGTAAGCTGAATGACAGGTTATTGACTTTGGTTGCTGGAATTGTATGTCATGTCTTTTGTCTGAATTTAGAAAAATGTGAATTTTGTCCTAGTGGTGGAACATTGTACCCCTTAAACATAGGACAGGGGAGAAAAACAGCGAAGGAATTTTTTTTCGCTCCTGAACAAATGAAACCATGAGAAAAGCCACCTTGATTTTAAAATTCAGGCTCCAAATCTCTCTTTAAATCATTTTACTAGACACTAAGTTATAAATCATCTAAGCAATTACATGAACGCAGAAGGAGTGGGGCCTAGCCTCAGCTTCAGCCCCAGATGTTTCTTGACTACAATAATAGCCCAGCCCAGATATTTACAGCTTAATTTCTGGTCATGTGCACTTGTCCATAAATGGTTCCTTTTCCATTTCCAGTTCAACAACTGAACGACTTATAGTAGAGCATGATTCAAATTTGAATCATGGCAAAATGTGAATAGAGACAATGTACCTTTGGAAACTTTCAAGTCCATTTACAATATTTAAAATGTAGGGTACCTCTTGAACAGAAAATGATAGATTGGCCCCCTTTCAAATGTTGTGTTCTTCATTTTTTTTTTTGTCTATAGTTGTACATAAACTCTGCTTTTATCCATTCCCATTTTTAATTTTTTTTTTGTTTAGCTTTGCTGCAGTTCTAAGCAGAGACTTCTTTTCCCCCTCCTTTTAATGTTATGCCATCTAGCATGACTTGCGTTGCAAGCCAGTGCATCTAACCTCGCTGCTCTCTCCTTTCCTGTCCTGCATACTGCTCCTCCCAAACAGCCCAATGCTTGAAACTAAACAAATTGAAAATAATGATTGGTAACCATCTGCTGGGCTGAAATTCCACGTACAGCAGTTAACTCCATTTTACAAAACAACTTCAATCTCGTGAATTACAGTGCAGTTCTTGGTGGCAGCAGATAGCAACAAGCAGTCTCGAGTTCCTCTGGACAAAGCAGTTAACGTAGGGAGCATTATGCAGAGTCATTTGGTGGTGTTGGCATGGTGGGAGGATACTTGTGCCATCAGACAGTTCAGTGTAATTCATTTGAAACTAGAGAGAATCTGACCACGGCCTAATTGTTTCATCTGATTAAAAAAGAGGCTGGTCCATAAAACTGTGCTGACAGGCGATCTTGTAAATCTGTACCCTTTAGTTTGGTTTTCTGTTTCTGCAGCTGAGCGCAATATGAGGAAGAACGTGTTTGACTTTCAGTGATTTCCACATGACTTTTGGAGTGTCCAATGAAAACCTCAATTAAAAATTAGGTTGTGTAGCTGATCAAAGTATACTGAAGAAAAATAATCATAGGTTTCAATTGGACAAACTTCTATTGATACAGAACTGCAACAAGAAGCACTCTAAAAATCATTGGACTGCCAATCAGCAGACATTCAAATAATGACAGACTATGATGTAATATTAAAATAAGCACCATTATTATCCATGTTTGTGACTCAATTTCAATTATTTGAGTTTAGATTTTGATTGTGTGTAAAGAAAGTTGCTTAAAATGGGCAGTATATTGAGTTCAAAGGACCCATACAGTTCATAAATTCTCTGGTGTCTACTGGATTTTTCATCAGGGAGACTTCCAATAAAAATGATCTATTTTAGAAATAATATTGTTTAGTAGGTTGAAATGTGGTGTAATAAAATTAGACCTTCAGTCTTCTAAAGTTACTACTTAGATGGCACCCTTGGGATGGTAAAATGGCTGTATAAGCAGATGAATCAGACAGTTTCACTGATGGATACATTTGTCAGTCTCTGTTACAGATATAATATATTCTTATATCTGTAATCCTGACACTGTTACATCCAAATGAAATCAACATGAGGTTGTCATCTTTAAGCAAATATGTTAAGTGTTGTCTTTTGTGCTTTGGATTTGAAAGAAAGGGGCCCAAGGGAGCCAGCATCATGCAAATGGAACAAATCCCATTTCTTCTGAGCTGTGCTGTTTCCCCCTTCATGGCAGCTGGCTGTGTTATCTTTGTGTGTTTCTCTGAGTGCTGACAATTCTTTCAGTGATCTAAGTTAGGGCACATTAGAAAGTGGAAGCAGCTGTCTGTCGTTATACTGAGAGACGTGTTTGCTCTACTGCAAAGATGAAGGACCATGAATCCTTGACACACTCTCTCCCCCCTCCCCCTTTACTTTCCAACATGATCAACATTCAGACGCACAGATTGTCTGCTTGGACAGTTTTTTGTTCTGACTGACAGCATCTGGCATAGACAAATTTAAAAATACATAGCATGCCATGCTTGGAATTGGAACATCCCTTCTTTATTAATCTTCTCATTTAAACCATTCATTTACATTTCAAGAAAGGTTACAGCTTGATGTGGTTGAAACATTTATTTTAAATGAATAACCTCCTAATGAAATACCTTGAATGAGCACCAAACAGTCAGTGTTTATTAAAAATTACACCTGATTAGTATGGCCTTGTAACTGTAGTGAAGACATAAGATTTTCCCATTGTCTCAATCCATAACTAAGAAAAAAAAGAAAAACATGTTTAGCATTTGTAAGTGTAATCTTTTTTTTTTTTAGCCCTGTGGTTTTACCCAGCTAAATGAGAGTAGTGTTTTCACTTGCAACCCCCCATCATTTTCAAGAGTACTGTGTTATAAAGGAGTAGCCTTTAAAATGCTGTTCCTCTAATTAAATGTGGTTTTGCTGGAACAATACATTTAAAGGAAATGCCTAAATAGAGCATTGTTTTGTTTTATTCTGCTAAGGCATTTATGATTTCAGAGACAAGATGCTTTATGATTTGATGTAATCTGGAATCCTGTAAATATTTTTTTCTACTGGGAAGTATTCACATATTTGTATACAGTACTTTACTAGTAAAATAGAACTGAAATGGTGGACCACCCACTAAAATGTTTATGCACATGCACATATGCACACGTACGTTCTGTGCACTCTCATCTTCTTGATCCAGGTTAGCAATGCAGACATGCTTGTCTAGCATTTATGTAAAAATAATATGAAAATTGGCTATAGCACTCAGAATATGGACTTGAGTCCATGAAGGGAGGGGGAGAAACCTCTTCTTTTACTAGGCATTTTAGATGCTTTATTGGATTGCAGCTTTAACTATTTGCTGTACATTATAAAAAAAAAATCTTCCAGAAGGAGTTGTGGGGGGTGGGGGGAAAACCAGTATTATAATAAAATAGAGGACTGTTCAAGTGCTTGGCAGTAAATATGTAAAACAAGTATCCTGGCTTATTTGGAAAGGAAAGAGAAGCTGTAGCAGACAGGCTCAATTAACAATTGTAAGCAGGAGAGGACTTGTATTCGTTCGGTAAATGTAGGAGAGGTCATTTGCTTTAGGATAAAATCTGACAAATTTCAGTTTTAGACATAAAGACTGGAATAAATATGACAAAAGATTTTCAGTTGCACATCAAGCTTTTTGTATTTGCAATGGCCACTTACATTTTTTCTCAGTGAATAGATTTCTTTTTTATTAATGTTTTCCTGAATAGTATGTTCTTAAATTAATTGACTGTGAAACAAGCATTTTGGGACAACAGGAATTTTAATACATGTTCAAAATATAATTTTGCTTTTTTAAGAATTCTTTTAGTAATGCCTAACCTATTTTTCTTTTTCTGAAGGAAGCACTAAGATGATAAGTTTTCAGCACAGCTTTTACTATGCTAGTTATGTGTAGTCTGAGAAGTGAAATCAAATTTTATTTTAAATGAAATCACAGTTTGCCCCTCACAAACTGGTCTATTTATGTGATAAACTTCTATTTTTCTTTCTTTATTTTTTTAATGACTAGTTATAAAGGCTTGTACAGATATGCATCTGTAAGCAAACTGGGAATAGGTTAGAGAACACAATTCCCTGGTGTAAAAAGCAAGGTTTAGCAGTAATGCTTTTAATCTGGACTTGTAGAGGATTCGGGAGCATCCATAGATCTGCTTCAGTAATTACCATACCCCAAGTGGCACTGGAAGAGACATTTGCCTAAAAACTTGATGTCTTCATTACACTGTTTACATTTTAATTAGAAACATGAAAATTAGTGATTCATATGGACAACTATAGTTTAAGTGGGTTTGCTCACCATCCAATAAATCAGAGGGGGAAAAAAAGGAGGGGGGTGGGAGAAAAAAAGGCAACCCCACAACCTGCATCTGCAAGCAGCAAACCCTCTCAAACCTTAGAGTTGTAATAAACAGTTTGCTAGGAATCATTCATGGGAATGATATGTTGGTATTAAAAGCTGGTTAAAATGTGGTTTGTATTTTATCAGAGAGGAAATTTCTATGTAAATCAGAGACTGTTATTTTAAAGGTAATGCTAATTGCACTCGGTGTTACATGTGTGTGATTGGCGTGTGTGCAGGATACACATTTGTAGCTTCTGCGTGTACATAAATACGTACATTGTAGCTATATTGAGGAGAAGAATTGGTGTAGGAATATTTTGGCAGTGCTGAGCACTACGTATGGCTTCAGAGCAGCCAGTTTAGCCTGTTTCAGTGTGTCTCCATAAATACACGTAAACATTAGTATAGCCGCACACAGAGATGCATATATACAAATACACATGTGTGCACGCACAGAGGCAAGTAAGGGGATGGGGACAATTTCCCCCCTGAATTTTTGCGTGTACCTGTCAGCACCAGCGGCCTAAAACCATTCCGTGCAGGAGTGATGGAGGGAGGCAGCGATGCCTGTCAGTGTCCCTGCCTGAGTCAGCAGCATGTCCTCCGCCGGTGCCGGGCGACAGTCAGCGGTGCGGCCCTGCCCTCCCGGGGGCCGCGGCTCCCCGCGCCGAGCAGTGACCCCTCTGTCTGGCACGCTGCAGATCCCGGGCCGCTCCGCAGCCGTGCGCGAGTTCAAATCCCCACTCCTGAAGGCAGAGCTGGGATTCCAGCTAATGACTCAGAGATACACGGGGTCAATGCACCGGTGATCTGGAGTACTGAGCCATTGCACCAGCTTAGTTGTACTTTTCTTTTTTTTTTTCCCCTCCTTCCATAACTTACTGTTTTACTCGCCACATTTCCACCCCCGTTCCCTTACGATAAAAAGTGATGATATGCAAAATTATGTTTCTTCTTTTAAGAATACTTAGTGGATCGTATTTCTTCAGATTTCAGTTTGATCCACTCAGTTAAAAAAAAAATGTTTTGCTTGGGGGGACATGGGAGAATTGTTTTCTACGCTATTAACTTTGTGTTACGTTAGTTCCATATAGGCTATTTTAGACATTATGCAAATAAATAATGGATAGCCAATTTTTTTGAATGGGAGAGCAAGCCTTGGTAGCGATAAGTAAAAACTTGATGGTTTAATATTTTTTTTTCTTTAACCAAAAATAAGGAAGTTTCCTTCTCTGTTGCTTTTTTATTGTATTTCTTTTTGTTGGAATCCTTAAGATTTGTAAGATAATCTTTTCCTCTAAGTCACTCCGCCTTCTGTTATTTTCTTTATTTATAAGTTATAGATATAAATTTACATGTATATGTTTATATTTTTCCTGTGTACATCAGATTTTGAGACATGATATGATATGCCTCAGAATAAGCATTTTATAAGGATATTTTGCATTTACCTATATGAATCACACTTTTCTTCCTTCATTGTTCAAGTGGTGTTTTGAACCACAGAATAAGTAAACTCAGGTATGCCTTGTGGCTATTTTAATGCTTTATGTAAGCAGTTCACATGCCAGAAATACACAACAGTGTCTCTTTTTTTGCATTTGTTTTACTGTTAAAATAATGTTTCTGTTTATGTCAAACAGTTTCATTTGATGTAAAGATTTGTTTTCCTTTTTCTTAATTTTTTATCAAATATTCTTTAGCATTGTCTCTAATTCCTGGTAATTTGGAAGCACTGCAATGAAGTAACTTGAGTGCACACTTTGTAGTGCGATTTACTTAGTGACAGTGCTATGTCTTCATTTGTTCTGGTTTTTCTTTTCTTTATTTTTTTTTCTTTTTAAACACATCTCTTTGGGTCTAGACATGTTATAAATGTGACTGAACAGAACTGTTAACATCTGCAGAGACAGAAACATGCTGCCTGCTTGTACGCACTGCAAAATTCTAATAGTTTTGTGCTATCTGTTAAATTCAGCGTGCTTTTTGCATTGTGGCACGGAACAGTTGTGCTGTGAGGGAAGCTGGCTGCCTGCCAGCCATCGACTATGAAATCCCGGGTACCTGAGAGCTTATCAGTTCTTTTGATTTGTAAAAGAAAAAGTGATGAAAATGTTGGTAAACTGCCATGAAGGTTTAAGGCTGCTGGAATAAGGAGCCGTGTAATCAGATTGGAAAATGGAGCTTGAGATTCTCTGCATGTGAAGCAGTCGCCTGTGGACCTACCGAGATGCTGTGCAAGTGCCCGAGCTGACCACTTTGTTAGCAAATCAGCTTGTTTGCTGCAGCAGCAGGGTAGAATAGGCTGGTCCTTGTGATGGCATGTAACACAGGTAATATCTCTTGCTTTGCACAATGTAATCAGCTTGCAATTAGCTCTCTCTACATTAACCTTCTTGATATTTTTTTTCCTTTTGTAAGACTGTGCACTTTAAACAATTAACTATAGAAAGTAATCCTTCAAGCAAATCAAAGCAATCCTTTAATTTTATCACCCTGCTGAAAAAGTATCAGGTGGTCAACTGGTCTTCATCAGCTGCTGGAAATTCTCAGGCTCACTGTAGCGTGGAGAGGTTCTTTAACCCATTCACATTTAGAAAAATGTCAAGATTTTATATTTCTCACATAATATAATGCTGCATCGTGAAACTGCAATTGGAATTGTTTTAATGAAAAGCCTTGGGAGAGCCCTTTCATATACAGACAGCTTTTACGCTTCTGTTTGTTTAGGTATTTCCATACACTACCTCTCAGAAAGCTTTGATGACACAGCCACTTGTACTGATAATTCCACTGCTTCACCTCCAGTGAACTTGATTCACTAAGGTTGAAGAGAACAAGGCTATCGTTGCTGATCTTCTGCGTTGCTTTTTAATCCTCTGAAATAAAAGCCAGGTAATGGTAAAATTTGTGTGGTAGGCTTCCTTTTTGGTAGGAGAATGAAAGTTTTAATGCCATTTGTGGAAAAGTGAGGTTTCTAGCTAAGAAAAATAAAACTTAAATTAAGGGAGATAAACATTACGTGCCATGTTGCTATTTGAATGGCTTACCCAGCCGAAAGTTCCTTTGTCTCTTTGATAGTTTTGGATTTTATTACAGGCTAGAATTTTCCAGAGTCATTCTGCAAAAGATGTGATTATTGATACCCTCATAATATTGTGTAATAGCAGCAATATGCCTGGTGTTTCATGTAAAAGTTTGCTTCTATTTAAATAATTGTTTGACATGCCTTGCTTATTTCTAAACTTAAATCACTCAACAGTTATGCTCATGTGAATAAAAGCAGTGAAATTACTGACAAACATGTTACAAATAATAGTGCTGTGAATGAACCTTATTCATACTACATTCATTATATGAAAATAAATGTTGTCGGTAATTTAAGGCTGTAATAAATAATGATCTGGAACTTCTGTCCAGATATTTTGTTTAGAAGATGTTGGAAATGGTCAGCAGCTACTTTGCCAACCTCTACAAAAAGTCATTTAATTGAATTCCTGTAGATCAGAGCAATAAACTGAATTTATAATATGTGATCTGCTTTTACCAATGATATCTGTGAAAGCAGAATTGACTGACTGTGTTAGCATCATCTTTTATCTCTCTTTGTAGAATGTGAGCATGTTTTGAAAATACAAAGCCAGATCCTACTAATCATGTTGCATTTATCATATTTAATGTTGGCTTTGGCTCAGTTTTAATATGGATAAAAATTCTGGAATTTATGTGCACATCTGTTTTTTGTGTGTCCCATTTAAAAAAAAAAATAACCTGCATACATCATATGCTGCAAAGATCTACTTTATATTCTTTTAGAGGACAAACTCCATTAGATATGCACTTACTGTACATTGGATTGTAAATCTTACAATTTAATGGTAATTCAGTGAGCAGTTATTGCTTCTGTGGCCTTTTTTCTTTCTTTTTTGTCCCATCTCACTTGTGAAATAGGGTTACCCTTTACAAGTGTCACATCCGTAGATTCATCTTTTGTACTCTATAGTTGTTCCTAGTGCATCATTCTAAGTGAAAAGAAAAATAGGAAGCCAAAGCTACAGGAGGAGCATTGGGGGAGGGAGGTCTATACATAGAAATACAGCATATAGCAGCAGAAAGACCAAGGCAGTTTAGCATCAATCTAACAGATTAAAATTTTGCTGTAAAGGTACATTTTCTTTAACCTCATTCTCATTCGTTTTCTCCTACCACTGTAGTTGGCGTTTGAATTCCCAGGAAGCAGAAACGGTGTCTTAATGATATGAGCCTTTTTGCCTCGCTTACACTGCTAATACTCTTATCCCTTTTCTGATATGAAATACTTTTTGCAGAAACAATATACACATTTGTAAAGAAATTATAAAAGGATTCTCCTTTTGAAGATAATGAGTTCTCTTCAGGAACTGCAGGTTACGTGAAACACAAATGAGCTCTAAGTGGAGGGATTTAAAGTCCTGCTACAGCATTTAATTTCTTGAGGAAAGGAGTTCAGTTCAAGGTTAGCCTGTTATTGTGGCACTGGCAACTACTTCTCTCATTCCTGTTCTTCTGCCAGCAGTACTGCACAAAAGGCAGTCATTTTTATTTAATACGTAGGGAGGTATTAATCACTGCAGTGTTTTGTCGCAAAAATTTGTCTTATCAAATTCATTGTTTCACCACTCATGACAATAATAGGTGTTTAATTACTCAATAAGAGCAGTTTATAGATTCCATTTTTCCTGTTTGCTGGACGAATGGTATTGATTTTGCACTTTGATGCAACATGAAACTGTATTAAACACAATTAGAATTCTAAAGCTGGTAATGTGTATCAGTTATGGTAACTGAGATCCTTGCTAAAGAAACTGCATCTTCCAAATTTTCACTGCATTTAAATTCCCAGGAGGAGGAAAGATCTTTAAGGACATTCCTTTTATTGCATGAGCTCTTGATGTCTTTTTTCTTGTTTTTCACTAGCATTTATGCTTGCTACAAACTTTACATATTCAAGACAAATGGTTTATGTAATATTTTTTCAGTTAATAGTCCCTTTATAGTGGTAATAAGTTATACAGTTTCCAGCCTACTCAACAATTTTACCATTGTCTCATCCTACCTTCATGCCATACTTATGAACAAGATACCTTTTGTGAAAAATAAAAATTGCGTACCCCAAACTTGAGTTTGGACAGTAAAAATTTATGAGGCTTGGAAGACAGAAGACTTTTGCTATTTTTCCTAGAGCTCTCAGTTTACTTGAAAAGGTGGCTATTAAGCCACATATGGGTTTTTCTTTTCCTTTCTTTCTTTTATTTTTAGTGATGGTTATTATTATACTGTCATTCATGACATGTTTTTGATGTATCAATACCTGCATAGGCTTGAGTCTTTTCTTTGGGTAGAATTTTAGTGGATTTACAAAAGTTGCATTGCCAAAATGATTTATTGCTTCCTTTGGGGTCACTACATTTTTAATTACAATTCTTTTCTACTACTGGTGCTTGTGTAACAATTTTCAGTTGGGAGTGTTTAATGTTTTCATATTTTGTTTGCTTTTGTTTCCAAAGAGTCAGAATTAAACAGCATGAATTGAAGGTGAGCATTCTCAAGTATTTATATCTGAATCAAGAAAAGAAGAATGGTTCCTGTCAATGTGCATTTAATTTTACAAGCTTGCTTAAGTAACCAAGTGTTATGATTTTTGTTGTTTGTTGGCTTCAAGCTTCTAGGTAAATAAATTAGGTAACATCCTTAGTCTACAATTCCTGGTTTTTCTTGATCTTTAATTTTATTTCTAGGTTCTACTTGTAGCCTATATTTTACCTCATTCAGTTCAGGTTGAATATTTCTTAAAAATACAGACAGAATTTGTGAAAAATGTACCAGGATTGCAACATTTTTTTGAAAAAAGTGAGTTATGGGTGGTAATAGCTGTGCTATTAATTGAAAAATTCATTGAGTTGCATATCAAGGTGTGGTGTGTGTTTGTTGGGGATCATGGTTAGTATCAAGAAACATCCATTGTTTAATCACCAGTTTTTAAAGGAAGACATATTTTTGTTCTTTTTTTTTGGAATCTGTTCATATTGCAGTTTCACAAAATGTGTGTTAACGTACCTATATTCATTATTGTGTTGTAATTATTTCACATCTTCTACAGAATATTCCCTGAACTCTGAAAAGCCCCAATTCCTTATTTAAGCTTAGCTTAAGAGCTTCAGTGGGACTCCTCATGCTTAAACTTAAGGACATGCTTAAGTGCTTTGCTGAGTCAAACTTTATTCTGGGTGGACCTTCTTGTTTCTCCTTTCAGACACAGGATTTATTTCTGATGTGTTCTGAATAACTTCAACACCAATGGCTCATTCCATTGTCTGTGTTTTAGTTTTAGGCAGTGAATTAGATGTTCTTTGCTTTATGAAAATCAATACAGATTTCAATTACACAAACAACAGGTGAGACATTAAAATTAAAAGGATGTAGGATGCACATTTTAATCTGTGGTGATGTCTCAGCTATCCAGATGTTATGGGAAAATTGAATAAATCTAAGTGAATAATTGAATATATTGTTCTTATTTATTTGGATTACTGTAGCACTTAGAGGTCTCAACCAAGATGGTGACCTTGTTGTGCTGGTATTGTAAAAACATGTAGTGAGAGACTGTTCTGCGTCAGAGGGGTTACATTCTAAATAGCTGAGACGCACAAAGGTTAATAGGGACACAAAGAGGCGCTGAAATGTGAAGAGACTTGCCCAAGGTCATATAGCAGGTCAGTAGCAGAGCCGTGAGTTAAGCCTACATCTCTGGACTCCTATGCACTAGATTGCTTCTCCAATGATTAAACTATCTGCCTTTAATAGCTATTGAGGGAGGTAATTGTCTTTGATTTAGCAGGGAATTTTGGACAGTGATATTTGTCTGCATTTCTACTTGGTTTTTGCATATCACAGAAAATCTAGAGATATAATTCAATAATACAGGAAAGAACATTAAAAGCATGATTCTCATTTTGCCTCACTTATTGCAAATTTTGCAGATACTTCCAGAGAGCTGGATGCTGTTTCATAGAGTGCTAGCTACAACTGCTGGTGTTTGTTGCCGACTTACACGCCTATTTTTGCTTTATGTAAAATCACATGTTGGGCTAGCCACTTTGATTGGCTCCCAGGGAATAAAGTTTTAATTACTTTGGCAAGCTGTCCTGGAGCCTGTATCCTCCTTATGACAGTTCACTTCAGAAGCTACACTGCTTCATTTCAGTAACTTTATTACCATTTGGCTCAGAGATTGCTATTTCGCCTTGGCCACAGATTTCATCAGTTGCCCGGTTCACCTTTGTCCACACTATACTTGTGAAATGACCTGCTCCTTTAGTGCTTGTCAATAGTAAATTGCTGCATCCTTAGTGTCCGGGCTGAAGCACAGTAAAGAACACAACTCTTTATTAAATTACTGGATTTTACACTAAATTTTTTTGGATAAACCTGAATGTGAAAAGTCTTAATTACCATTTAATACCAAGTAATTAAAGCACTGGCCAGGGTCAACTATATAAAGCGCATCAGTTTGAACTGCCACCTGATTAATAGGCTTGGTGATAAAAAAAGTTCAGCACAAAAGCATGCTCTGCCAGGGTCACTGCTTTAACAGCTGTAGAAAGTGCAGTTTTTGCTGTAATTTGAGTCTAACAATTGGATCAAAATAATAATTCGTGAGCTGTTCATGGTTGGCTTCTCCAGTGTGACGTCAGATGAATTACTTGAATTTGACATCAGTTAAATTGGTTTTGTAGGATATATTGATGAGCAAACGGGTTTGGCCTAGATCTTTCCTTGATTTCATTTACATTCTTCCAAATGAACAATCAAGTAGAATTTTTTTTCCCTAACTTGTCTCCTAGATCAGAGTTAAGTTCAAGGAAGGTAGTAATGTACATCAGTTCTGTGTCTATATTTTCATCTGTTTGCATACAGTCATTGATTTGTTGTAGCTCAGGTGCTGTCTGCACTTTGGCTTGTGTTTGCCTGGGCGTGTGTGTTTGGGAGTGTGTCCACGGAGTAATACCGAATAGCTGGCTTAATAGCTGTATTTTTATATCCCTGTACATACATCTATATCTATACACACATACATACCTCCCAATATTGTATTCTGTTATAAAAGCTTTTCTTGTGCCATGCTTAGCCCCAGAGGCTCTGGTCTGCAGGATCATTCGAAAATTGTGCTGTGTTCACATTTAGTATGGTGGTGTTTTGTTTTGTTTTTTAAACTCTTAACAGTTTATTGATGGGGCCTGAACAAACTGCTGCACCTTCAGAGGACTCAATTAGCTTTTGCCAGGCTCAGTGTGTGTGCAGCAGGCAGGCCATGCATTAGCAATTGCAGGATGGGAGCTATAATGATTTTCACCTACTGACTGCTCTGTGAGCATTAATTTTGACAACACCCTACAAAGTAGGTAAGCATGGTTATCCCCACTTTATTACTGAGCCCACCAGAGGAAGGATTAAAGCCTTGATCACACAGATATGTGTGCATGTACTTAGCTCTAAAACAGTAGGCAGACCTGTGTGTTTAACTGGACGAGCCTTTTTCAGCAAAGTTTAGGAAATATGTTTTGAGCTAATTTTCTAAGTGAGCAGAAGATTTCCACGTCAAAGTAACATTTTGGGTCTGGGATACTATGTTCTAGCTTAGTTGTTCATACTTCAGCATGCACCTTTCCAATAAACTTCCAGTTCTTGTTTTCATTGAGTACTACAATGATTACCTAAGTTACAAAAGCAAAATTCTTAGCTCTTGTATTTCCAGTGAAGGTTGCTGACAGATGTGTGTTTTTGCTGGGAATTCACTTCAGTTTTGATGTTAGTGTGGATCAGATGCTTTACTTTGCTTTTTTGTTACTGTTTTTAAATGCAAATTTTGTATAGAACTATGTTCTGTATAGTTTTAATACACAAGGTTGTTAGCTGAGATTCAGGTCTCTTTACTGGGTGCCCCACTTCTCTGTAAGAGCACGTGTGAAGAGGATGCGGTTAAATTCAATGAGGGGTGAAGTCAGGAGAAATTGTTCTCTTGCCTTTTTTTTTTTTTCCCAATCATCTTTGGAAATCATCGCTATGGCAGCCATGCCATGAAAAGGGCCAATGTGCTCTTCCACCTGGCTGGAGGTGAATTCCCCACTGCTCTAGGCAAGCCAGAATTTCCTTGAGGGCAGCTCAGGGGCTCCCTTGAAGCCTCCTGCTCCAGTGCTCTCTTGGGCACAGACTGCTGGCTCTGGGGCTACATTGAGGTTTTGCAGGGAGCTGGGATTGATTTCATTCCATCCTCTGTCCTGAGCTGCAGGAATTGGTTTGTGTCCAGCTCTACAAATGGAGCACTGCATGGGCAGCTCAGGACCATATTGAGCATGGTGCCGTATGGGGCTGGCACAGTTGCTGCTGAGCTCCTGTTCCTTTCTCTCCGGATGCTCATAAAGCTCTCCTTTAATTTGTCACTTGTGGAGAGCACATTTTAAATAATAATTGGGAAATCCAACTTACTTTCTGGTTTTTTGGGGTTTTTTTTTTAGAGTTTGCTCATGATCTGTTGCTGTTAAAGATAAATGTCCCTGCTAGATGAGAATAAGAACACTGAGGTATGTTCACGGGCTCGGAGATAGCGTTCAAAGGAGTTACAGGTTGTTTTATTAACCATATGCCTTTCAGGTTTACTCTTGAAACAGGACTGGCACAGCAATAAATTGAAACTTCCCCATTCACAGTGTTTCAGTTTCTGATAAATAGACACAGCAAGCCTAGCTATTTTTTAATATTCCTACTATGATGAAATAAGTTTAGCTGAATGATTCTGGAGAGATGAACAGTTTTGGCATACTGAGCAAGGAAAAGGGAACTGTGTGATGCTACGTAAGTGATTCACTGATTAAACTACAGAAATTATGCCTCAGGCTGTGCTGTAGTTGGACTTTCCTATAAAACTGTGTTCTTTTCATAATATAGCTGATACACATAAAGCAATATAAAAATGTCAGTCATTCAAATTCATGCATTTGTACACACATTTCCAAAAGACTTGCCCTATTTTTCAAGTGCTAAAATAGAGGCTGAGGAAAGTTGTTTGAGTAGTACTGTGATCTAGTAGACAGTGACTCTTGTGGTAGTCAGGTGAGATTACAAGGTGATCTTGTAAAAGGGTTAAATTTTGAAAGGGTAGCTGAGAAAACCAGAAAGGATTTATTAGTGTATTTGAAATTGTTTTCTGTTCAGACAGTAGAAGATTGATGACACAGCAGCAGCTTTGTTATTTACACTGAATCTAGATTTCTGAAGCATGTTCATATTCTCTGGTAGAATCTGTTGGAAATCTATCCACAGAAGTCCAGATCATTACAGCTGAAAAGCTTAGACTGGAAAAATGAGTGTCATGATAAGAAGAACCCATTGTTTTCCAAGTCTCTTGTTCCAAAACTTAATTTGACAAGTTCAAAACAGCCCTTCTGTGAATACATGACAAGAATCTGAAAAATTTGAGCTCAGGTTCTCTGTCTTTAACTATGCTGGTTCTTTACTCTCAGATATTTTAAAAAAACTAGGCACTGGTTTAAAATTGTTCATAGTGAGCACTTTGGTAGAAGTATGTGTGTGAAAATGCTCTGTAGAGAGTTTTGCAGCTGCATACAAACAGAACTAAATGAACAGCAGCAGTGTAGGGTTTGATTTTTTTTATGTTCTGGAAAGCTCTCCCATGGACAGACCAACTACATGACATTTCAGCCTGCTCTGAGAAGGTGAAGGTTAGTAACTGGGAGAAGAAAAAAAGATAATTATGATAAAGGTTGACACCCAATCTAAATAAATATTTGAAAGCTCTTTAACAATTGCATCCTGTTGAATTTTTCAATGTAGAAAACTATTCTATGCAAAATAAGGTGCTGAATGCTGAAGTATTTCCATTGAGTGACATGAGTCCATCTCAATTCTGGTACCTGCTTGACACAGTTTAATAAAAGAAGAAGAAAGAGTTGTCTGAACAAAACATAGAATTGTTTAGTTCTATTAAGAAATGTCACCATTTATCTAAGTAAAACTATTAAGCCATAACCTGCATCTTTTCTTTCATCTTGGTGTATGTCAAGGGTAAAAGTTCAAACCAATCCTTTTCATGTATATAATCATGGAGTGCAATTAATTACAATCTAGTTCTTTTAAAAAGAGTCCATTAAGAAATCATACCAGATGAACAACCACTAAAGTAGAAAATCCAGTGCATTAAGAATTGGATTGCCATATAAACTTCATATAGCATTTACTAACATTTAGAACAACATTAGGAGTAACTTGCGTGTTGTGGCACTATTCAGAGAAATGAAAACTAGAGGAAAAAAGCAACATAACTATACCAAGCAGGTGTCCTTCTCATTAAGAGAGAACACTGACTGGCACTGTGGAGCAAGGAAAGCCTTTGCATGTTCTTATGACAAAATGGCTGATGTTAAATAATGGTTTACAAATTAATAGGTGACCACACAATACTGCAATGTAGTTGTTGGTGTGGAAAAATATTTTGCCCTCCATTAAAAGAATACAAAATAATACAAGAACCCCAAACTAATTTATTGTCCTGGAGGGAGATAAACTGTGTCTAAACAAGTTATCTGAGTTCTTGCATAGCACTGCATCTGCCACAAAGCAGCCCTAGCAGGCTGCTCACCAAAGCATGGGGCAGTTGGGGCCCATTGGCCATTGCAGGTACCTAAACAGTGGGTGCATCAAGCACAGGTCTGGAGGAGCCCAGTGAGGTAGGAAGATATGTCTGAAATAAAAATGTGCATTTGCAAACATGACTGTACCAAGAGCCATGCAAGCCTAGATTGAAGGGCTGCCTGTCTGTCTCTTGGCATAGGTCGGTAGCGGATGGCAAGGTGTGAAATGCCCCAAGTGTGGAACTCTGCAGGAGCTGCGGGCTTTTAGGCAGGAGCAGGGCGCATCCACACCACCACAGGCTCTGCAGGACAGGCTGCAATGCTCAGCTGGGTGTTTAGTTCCCAAAGAGAAGTAGCTGTTTGCAGTGTGTAAAGCCATTGGATAAGAAATAGGAGAGTTTTAACTGATTGCCATAATATCTAGCCATTGAAGCAGGTTTAGGGAGAGATTTTTAATTCAGTGGACAATTGTTAGCTATTAGCTGGAAATATGCTAATAGATCTAATAGGAATAAAATAAGAAAGCATTCCATAGGAATGGTTCAAACTGTCACATTTAATAGGCAGTGATAATCCTTTTGTAGTTTTTTTAATCACTGTCAACTTCTGGAAAAGTAATATTTTTCCGCTGTCAAATTTCATAGATTGGAAATGTCTTTAAATTGTAATTTCCAATAAATTTTTGTAGACTTTTTCATAGGAATGCATATACTGCTATGAGTACTCAATTACAAAGTTTTTAAAAGGAAAAAAATATTAAAGTAGAGCCTTCCAGGACACAGTCTTGGTGGAATCAGTCAGAGGAAAGAGTCTTACCTATGGTACCTTGAAAAATGTTCTGACAGAAGAAAATATTGCATTTAAGATGGAGATAAGAGAATGGTAGACTAGAGGGAAAGAGAAAAGTGAGGGGGTTTTTTGTTGTTGTTGGGGTTTTTTTTGGTTGGAATTTTTTTTGAAAGGCTCAAAAGTACAACTGGTATGGTGGAAAGTATTTTGTGACCACTAGGAAGGGCTGAGGAATGCAGGCAAGAGTTTTGTTATGGTCGTCCTTAGCCTGGAAGATCCCATGGTCCTGCTCAGGGGGTGCTTGAGAGAGAGAGAGAGTTTGTGGGACACTGTGGTTGTCTGCATCTTTTGAGGGGCACCTTTGCAGTGTCCTCGCTCTCTCACCTGCTCCGGGCCTTTTCCTGTCTCGTGGTGGTGGTTGTGGTTGATGTTGACAGAGGCAGCAAGTGCAGTTATGTTATAAGAGTTGTACCTCTGCTAAGTCAACTGCTTTTGGAGAGAGAGGACTGGAACAAGTGTATGAGTGGAAGAAACCAGCACAAGTTTAAGTTGCTTTTGTATTATTTCAGTTGCTTTTCATCATCTGCAGAACAGCATTTTAGGAGCTATCTTTGTGTTGCTTATATGATAAAAGCCTCATTCAGGAAAACCGTGTTTCAACAGGGTTTAAATAAGTAGATAAAGAAGCTTCAGCATTATGAAAGTGAGATTTCTCCCCTAGACAGAGTGTAGCCATGTTAATAATTCCCTTTCATCATCTCTGGTATAGAGTAAATGGGGATGTGTTGGTTGGTGTTTTATTTTGGGTTTATTTTATGGGGTTTTGTAGGGTTTTTTTACTTATTAGGCCAGGTCATGTAATTAGGAAAAAGCAGTTAAGTTTTCAGCACTGCAGATCCTCCTTTTGGTCAAGTTACTGAAATCTCTCTTCTTAAGAGAGAAGTCTTTGTGTCACCTGAAGTCTGGCTCTTTGACAGTCATTAGAATGTGAAGTAATGAGTTTATTAATTATTGATGACAAACAAAACATTTTTAGTAGCACTTAAATGCATTTTGGAAACGTCAAAGAATATTCCCTAATATCATGATGCTGTGACTTACATTTCCAGGTATCATTAAATATTAAGAATTGACTCCAAGTACTTCAAAATTAGGAATCACTTTGCACAACTTTTATGTTTCACTCTTCTTGCAAGTTGGTAATTGGAGCATTTAACCTTACTCTCCCTCACTTTATTAGAAAATGCTATTTTTTTAACAATTAAAAAAATACTAAAGCAGATCAAGCAGTTATTTTGACAAAGAGCTTGAAACATTCTTGCCTAAATTCCACAAATAAAAAAGCCAGCTAAATTATCACCCTGAGCAGATTTGCACCAGGACCTCAGTGAACCTTTATAAAGGATAATTACACTGGCGTTTTAACATGGGGCAAAGGAAATGATAAAATTAGGGCGTAAGAGACACTGTTCCTATTTTGAGAACACGGTAGAATAATTGGTAAGGGATTTTTATTGCTGTTTTATTATACAGAGGGGTTTCTTTCCTTTCACATGTTTGGATTTTTTTTTTTTAGGCTCTTAAGCTCTGTGTTTAGTGGCATGAATCTGGGCAGAGATCTCCCACTGTATCGATAGCACATTTTTGAAGTTGTAGGTGTTCGTGAGTGTTTTAACTCTACAGCTTCAGTCACCTCTCCCCTCACTAACTCTTCTTATCTTCTGCCTTATCTTCTTTGCAAAAGGATATTTAAAATTATTTTAAAAAATATTCTAAAAATTAAAAATTAGAAAATTTTCGTACAGTTTTGTTTATGCTTCTTAAGGTCGCCTGTGATTAATTTAAAACTCTTCAAAATTATATTGCCGGGAGTTGTTTCCTGCAAAATACAGGCATGAATTCATAGTTTTGTTTTGGTTTATTTTTCAGGATTGTTTGACAGAATTTCACCTAACACTCTATTCAAACCCACAAGCTTCACTTAATTTCAGCCCCGAATTACATCATTCGACCCTAGGAGAAGTTTCCTCCATTTCAACAAATCGAGCCCAAGTTTGTGTGACAGTGGCTAGATGAGGTGAGCTGATGAGGGTCTGGGAGGCATTGCAATCAGAATGGCAGCTGAGGCAGCTCTCAGTGAATGGATTTGAAGGACTAAATGTGAGGGCTTAGGAAAGGAGGAATTGCTATAGTGGATTACAGCCAAGGTCCGTCATGAAAATATCTCAAGTTTGTCAGTAGTTATCAGAAAACACATTAGAGAAAGGTGTATGGAAATCATGGTAGCAATCAAAAACAAGCTATGTGAGAAGAATTCTATCAATTAAGTCTAAATCTGTTTCACAATCTGTGCTTCCTAGAGTTTTCTATTGGTAATCTTAACCCACAACAGTTTATTGTAGTATAATTGAATTGTACAAACATCATCAGACTGGTATGAGTTTTCTTTTCCCATTCTTCCCCCAGCTGTGGATTAATGCAGTTAGACAATACATTCCCTGTGAAGTGAGTTATCTGTCAGCAGATACTGAGAAGAAGATGAAGAGCAAGGACTATTTTTAGTGTAATCAAACAGCTTAATTGAGTTTGGGATATTTGCTTTGAGTTAGATATAATGGCAGGAAAAAATTGTAGGGAAAGCTGAACCTGCCTGTACTAAAATTTGCCCTCAATATGATGCTCTTACAAGGACTGGATAGCTGCAGAGGACTCACTTACATTGTAAAAATATACATGATTCATTTCAATTGGTCTTTTAAGTTTTTAAAATCACATTTGTCCTCTTGCTGCACTGTTTTTGCCAGTGTAAAGATCATAGGTTTTATTTGATTATATTTTGGTAATCTGTTAAATGAGACTGGGTCACCTTGCACCATGCAACATTTCACTTCACTGCTAAAACTTAATGCCATCTTTTTATCTTTTGCTGAGTGGATGTCAGAGGACACAACATTAATATAAGACAGGCATCTCTAATATTTCATGAATGGCCTTTAAAAAAAACCCTCAAAAAACAAACCTAGGAAGTGAAAATTAACATTAGGCTAGTGAATTTAGTCAGTTTTCTCAAATGTTGAATGGTTTTCCATTTATGTGTCTCATCGTTTCCAAGACCTCTTCTTTGTCAGGCGAGACTATTAAAAGCACAAGTGGCTTCCTTAGATTGAATATATTGTTTTCCTCATGAGAGGCGGGGATTGAGAGATTTTCATGAAAAAGTGGTTGAAAACTGAAGATAATATCCCAATATAAGACCTGTAGCTTTTTAATGGATTAGAGTTCACTATTAAAAACTGGAAGACCTGGGGTTTGGTGCCTTCTTGTAATTTTTTTTTTGTTTACTTTACATTCAGTGCCTTAGAAATTAGTCTCTACTTTCCAGCTCTATAGGAACATCAGGTAGGTTAAATCAGGACCTGATAAAGCATTCTAAAAAAGTACATGCTGCTAGAAAATGATGGAGTATTTCCCTCCTTTTTTTTTTTTTTTTTTGTATTTTCAAATGTACTGTTCCAGAATCCTGTGATGATGTATACAGATGTAAATAGCTTAACTTTTTTATGTTATGCATCTACAAATTTATTTAACTGTATCAAAATGTTGGGTTAGATACAGCTTTTGTAGCAGTATCTCGGCATGCTAATTTTTATATATGGTAGAAAATACTTCATGCTTACCTGCTAAGACATGCAAGAGTGAGGTATTTCTTTGCATTGTCTGATACTTAGAGGTAGGAGAGCTCTTGTAAAATTCTGAATATAATGGCTAATCCTTAACTGGACTAATTGTGCCATTAGATTAAAGGGTTAGAGAGAGGGATAGCTATGGTGGTGTGCAGGACTTGAGCAGAAATAATCATCTTATAGTCTGGATCATGTACTGAGAGGATGCATTCATATTTCACCTCTAAATACGTGTGTCCAAAACTTGATTAAGCTACTAGTGAAAATTGCTATCTACTTTATATGTGGTAGTTTGTGAAAACAAGAAGAGACCTCTAGGATCATCAGTCCAGTCATCTGTTGCTGTAGATAGCATGCCATATGATTTCTTACTTAAATTTGTTGGTTCCATAAATTTATGGAGCTCCATGCTTAGCATTGATTACCTCCACAAAAATCTGTATTTTATTTGGCAAAAATCAGTGTTACTAATTTCACTTACATTAGCATATTAGAAATTTAGTTAAGATATACTGGTTAGGTAAACAGTTTGATGCTGTTAATTAATTCCTAGTTTCTAAAATAAGTGTGCAAAGAACTGCCAGCATTTTTTCCCTCCTCACAATTCTGCTGTCTTTTAAGTTCAGAACAAATGCAGATCTCCCCTCAGTATTGTGTATTGCTTTCTCCCCGTCCAGCCCCCAGCCCCCCTTAGGAATCAGGTGGTTTTAACATGGTCCTTGATTTCTCTATAAAACATTGGCTAAGATAGGTGGCTTTCCAGGCAGATTTTTGTGAGCTAATAGGTGACCTTTGCCACAACCAAATGTCACTGTTAAATTTCCTCAGCCCTTTAGACTCAATGTCTATGGGTTTTTTGTTTTGGCTATTAATGTGGATTCTTTTTAATTTGCATAAGCAAATGTAAAAATCTCTCACATATGACAATATGTAGATTTGTGGCAGTCCTGAGAGGACCTTGAGTGTGTAAACCAATGGCTTTATTATGTAATGCTGCATAAATGCTGTATTTTCATCTGTGACAGATATAGTCTTGAACCTGTATTTTTCATGTTACTTAACTGTTTCAGAACATCATGTGTGAGAGAACACATCAAAATGGAAATTGCTTCTAGAGAGGCAGCAATAAATATTGGTTGGGTATATTGCATTGTTGGGCTCCATGTGTTTCAGGATGTTCTCAATTCTCTTGCCCTAATCAACACTGTAAATACATGCTGCATTTTCTGGTCATCCATTTGTTGGATTAACAATTTGGACCTTGCAGTTTCTACCATGTTTTGATTCTTTATTGTGTGTAGTTATGGTTATATAAGAGCATCCTCTAACAAAGTCACTCTGAAACTTTGTCTTTTCCAGCCATTCAAAGAAAGGTAAATCATGTAAATTCTGTGCATTATATGTGCAATTAACTTGTAGGTACTTGAAAATTAGGTAGTTAAACTGAGAAAAATATTTACATTCACATAAAAGTCTGAATCCCTGTGATGCAAGAATTTGCTATATTCTCATTTAAATTTAAATATTGGGAGGGATTGTGTTTTGTTTTCGAAAAGGTACTTACTGTTTTTAAAAAGTATCTGATTCTGACAATTTTATGCAGGAGGTTTTAGACAAAGTTGTTGGCATATTGCTTTTATTGAATAGTCTGTTAAAGGATTTTGCTTAAGTCACTTTTCCCTTAAAGTCTTTATAAACAAGTAGTACATGTCCCATGTTTTATCTACTCTCTGTTTTATGCCATTGAGTTAGAACACAATCACAGTTCCCCACCTTGTCTTTCAAGTGACCATAGTACTGTCATGGCCATGAAACTTATTTAGTTTTTGGGCCCTTTATGATGTCAGTGATACCACAGTGTTTTGTGTGAAGCTTGAGTACTCTTATGAATGACTTTCCAGCACCAGACGTAGTATATCCCAATTGCCTATTGTATACTTTCCTCTGTGGATCAATATGGATTTTAATTAGCATCCTAACAAAACTATAGTTATGCTCAAAGGTCACTCTCCCTGTGTATCTTGCCGGGAACTTTGTCTTCAGCAAGTTCCTATCACACCAGACACTGTCAAGAACAACCATAACTGAAATAGCTTTTCATTTGTCCTGAGGCACTTTTTTTTCCTTTCTTCTTCAGCAGCAATGCTCAGAAGTTTGCTAACTGGGGGGATGGAACTGCAAATCTACTATAAATATCAAAGGTGACTTGATAGAGATTCTTGGAAGAAATTTCCACCATACTTGGAATGCAGTAACACTGTTTCATTCAACTGCTTTTTCACATTGCATTACATTAATAATCGCCTTGCAGGTTTCTTGGCAGATGAAGAGAAAGGGAAAATTGGATGATGATTTTGAATGAATGAGGATGAAGATGAACTGTTAGCCTTAAAGCTTGTATGAGGTAGTCGGAACACGAAGAGCTGTGAAGTAGGTCAGTACTTTTGTCTTCTTTTTGCATCAGTTGTTCTGCTGAACTGCTTTTACAAATGTTTAGCTTATATTCACACATAGCGCTGGTATTTCTGTGTCTCCTCCTTGACTGTACACTATATGAGATTATTTTCAGCTGTTTTATCCCTTCTGTCATGTAGCTTTTGAAATCTCTTGTGCTAATAAGCATCTGATAGATCTCACCAGGAGTCTTGGCTTTATCTTTAGTCTTCCTTCATTCTAACAATTCTGCCTACAGTACATACTGTTCACAGGGTAGATCTGCATATTGCTGTTCAGCTGCCAGGCTCTTGAGTAATAAACCATGCATTTCAATTCTGAATGAGTGTAAATTATAATATTAGGAGTGTTGTTCCTCTGACAGAAGACAGAGTCCAATGCCACATCCTTGAGTATGGATGAAGAGTGCACAGCAGTCTGGAAAATGACTTTATTACTGATCAGTTGCTTTCAAAAATTACGCCTTATCTGACAGTTCCTTCTTCAAGCAGAAGGGCTTTTATAGAGCTGGTTCTTTGGTTTAGAAACTTGGATATTTGGTCCACAATGCCATTTCTTTCTAAGGTTCTGTAACAGTTCTGCTAAATAAACAAGTTAGCATTCAGCACAATTTCAAGTTATAAACAACCAACCTAATAATGAATTCTATTACTTAATCCAGTTAGACTTTGAGATGTTTTGTGCTGTTACTTAGACTTGAGAAGTTGAATCCAGTATTAAGAAAAGCCATAAAGTCCATTTTCATTTACTGCGTTGTATTTTGATGTTCAGTTGTCTAAATATTGCATTATTGTTATTTGCCCTTGGTCTCATTAAGCAAAGACGTAAATTTGATGCCTCTTATCTTTTTCCTTTCTGAAACTGAAGCAGGGTGCCCTATTCCTCCCATGTTACAGAACCCAGCAATTCCAGGATTTTCACTTGCATTCTTTAAGGCTTGCAACTAATGTTTCCCACTATGAAGACACATACACAGCATTATATACAGTGGCAATGGGAAGGAACCCCCATTAAATAAATGATAATATTGACCTCCCAATAACTAAATTGTAATATTAATAATATTGTTAATTATTGTTATCTGTTAATTTTGTTCTGTATGTGTTTTCTGGAAGCACTTAAATTCCACCAGTTACCTGCATTGATTAAAGAAAGTAGTGATACTGCTGCGTTGTAACATGGATTGGGATCTATCTAGGTGCCCTTTTCAGTATCTGCATTATTGTTGTCTTTAAATCCATTAGTCTTGAGAATAAAACATCTAAATTGCTCAATGACTTAGAACTTACACTTTTGCTTAATAAGTTGTCCTTTATTGGATATTAATCAGCACTGCTGTATCTAGTAAAAATACTGCATATACACCATCACAAGCTCAGATGTAATTTTATTAGAAGATGCTGTCTCAGCAGAATGAGAATATTAATCTAAAAGAAGTGTATTTTTTCCCAAGCAACATAAACAAATCTATCCTACTTAGAGCTGCAGTGTCAATATTTTATACTGTCTGTGTTGATTTACTCATTGTAGTTTTTGGCATATGGGATAACTCTGAAGATTCCAATTCTGGCCTTTAATTTTAGGCCAGTTCAGGCTATTTCCAGCCCTTGTCTGAGATTTTTTCAGCCCCTGAGTAGTTTTCACATATAATAAATGTGAAATACCCAACGTTGCACTGAACTCCTTGGTAATGTGGGGAGTAGGCACTCCTCTAAGTTTGTTTCATTCTGAACAAAAGCTTTAGCAATTAAATTTTGTCGAGTATTCTAGAAAGTGTCTACAATGACTGAAGCTTTTTGAGCTTTGACCTTAGCTTGCAGATCTTCCACTTCTGGAAAAGGAAAAAAGAAAAGATCTACCTGGGAAGGAAGGAAAGTTTGCTGAGCATTTTTAGCAAAAGACAGAGACAGCTTAAGACCCATTTTAGTCAATTCTAAAATGGGTTCCTTTCAATACTAAAAAGTTGTAAAGGCTTATTCAGTAGGTACTTTCTAGCTTTTAGTAGGTTTAGATAATACCATTGTATGGTTATTATGCCGAAATATTATCACTCACACCCCCATAGAAAATATAAAGATTTTCTGATGCAAATACTAAGAAAGAGTTATAACACTGACTGCGTTGTCAAAGATTTTCATTAGGAACAGTTTGCTCAGCTGTAAATCACCAGTTCTTTACGTGTGTTCCTCATTCCAGGGCTCATTCCATAGCATCATAATATCCATTGTGTGTCTGGTAGAGCTGGTCAGCAACAGCCTCACCATGAAATCACTTTCTCCAGTGAACTTCTTGCCTAGATTTGTTGTTTCTGCTCTCTAGAATGTAACATGTTTGCTTAGCTTTAGCCCTAGAAAGTACAGGTTCTTGCTTAGAATTTTCTGGCCATGCTCTCTTGCTTTTCACCCCACACCTGTTCAAAATAAAAATCTTTGTATCTTTTATATCATCAGAGTTGTCTGGTTGAAGATAGGGCCAAAAATATTCTTTTATGAAGGTGTTTAATACTTTGAATAATTTTTCTTTGTTAGTGGTACTAGTATCATTTATTTCTTTCCTTCTATACATGCTCTGTGGGTTTTTGCTGATTATCTGCAAAATCATGCAATTGTTGCCTTTTTCCCCTGCATGTTAACCTGTGTATTTCCGCGTGATAGTTGTCAAAATAGATGCAATTCTAAGATGTGTTTTTGTTAAATTTCAGCTTGTAATTTCTATAATGGTCTATGCTGCTTGTAACACTTCTAGCAATATTTTCAGTTCTTTCTAATGTTTAAGTCCATTGGCTTCTTTAAGTGGCCATCCTTTCCATCACACTATTTTTGCCTTCAGTAATGTCCACTAACTGGCCTGGTTGTCTTTTTTAATCCAAGAAGATTCTAAATCCACTTTTCCCTGGTTTCAAATCCAGCAGCTGTCATGTGTTTTGCCATATCACACATGTGCAGAGAACAGCATTCTTCAAATTCTGGAGTAATTTTATACCCACCTTCAGCTGAATTTATTAAAAGCTGATATGTGTATCCTGTACTCAGAGACAAATTGATATCTAAAGCACCTGACCACCTTTCTGTTTTGCTGGCACCTTTGTCCTGCAGATGCAGAATTTCACTTGCTTATTTGTTATTTTGGGAAGTCAGAGTTGGTTTGGTACCATATTTGCTCTGGTTTTGCTCTGTTTACTTTTGGAGGGGTGTTTTAATTATCTTCCACTCACTGTATGACAGTGAGACTGAATCACCTGACATGCACATGAGATCTCCACTTTATTCTGTGTCTTTCTCCAAAATGAGACCTCCTCATCACTCCTGCAGATAACCTGTTGGGGGGCATTTTAAAGACACCAGGGTGGACAGCACAAAGGTGAATGCCATGATATTACCTTTTGTCTGTAGTCTTATCACCTCTTGTAAGCCAATTATCATTGTGTCAGTGACAGTCCTGGCATGTATGGGAAAGTTTTCATTTGTTTCTCTCTTTCTCTAGTGGTAGCCCACTGCGGTAATTCTGCTGGCTTAGCTTTACCCAAAGGTATTCGCTTTAGTTAGGTGATCCATCTGTCACTGATTCCAGAGACGTCAAACCAGAATTACCTAGTAAAATGTGGGCATGAAGAACCGTCAGGTCTAGGTTGAAGGTAGATTTAATATTAAAGATATTTTTTGCAGAAGAAATACTCTTTTTTTTTGCAAATACCATAATGAATAGGAAAACAAATGTGGGTGTTTTCCAAAGAAGATTCTAATACTTTAGAAAGCAAATATTGCAATGGAGGGACACATTAGTTGTGGGGAACTATCAATGCAGTAGCTACAGCAGTTGATTCTTGTCACCTCTGAAAATTAAGAAAATGGAAATTGTTGAAAAGAGTATCAAGGCAGCTCTAGTATAGTTCTAAGATATTCTAGAATTTTAGAATAATAATTATAGAAAGAACAGATCTATTTCTCAGGTTAATAGAAAAGCAGAGAAAAAACCTAAAATATCATATTTGTGATGACCTTGATAATTAGCATTTATAAATTGAAGTGCAAAGGCAGACAGTTCTAAAATGACTGCTACTAAGACTCTTCACAGGATTTTAGATCGCAGATTTTTTCTTTTTTACTTATTGATTGCTTCAAATGATGAGAGAAATTGGAAACATCTTTGCTATTCAGCAGCTGGGTATTTTATCCTGTCTAGAAGAAATAGAAATGATGACAATATTGATGTTACCATAAGTCACATAAATTACCATAAGTAACAGAAATATTGTGTTACCTTACTCTGGCTCTTTACAGACTTACCCCTTCTGTAATGCTGTGGTTTGCCAGGACAATAACAAAACAGAAATTATTAGTATAGTTGTCTTTGGGATAATGGAGATTAGAGTAAAGGGACAAACATTTCTGTTCATGAAATAAATTAAACTTAAGACTGTCGTATGTATTGTTTATAAAAATACATGTTCATGTATTTCTGAAGTTCATACATCCAAAACATCTTATAAATGGTAGTGAAATAACAAATAATCTGTAGCTGTTATTTTCACTTACTACAATACTGCCAATGGGCGAGACTCAAGCAAATTTAAACATACCTACCTTCCTCTCTCGATCTGATGTCTATCATGCCCTTCTTTTGGTGTCATTCTTTAGGTGGCTTGTTCTAGTGTCCTTTTGTAGGAATTCTGAAGCTGACCTTGTTCTTTAACACAAGTATGTAATAAAAAAAGAAATAGTCCATGTTTAAAGAAAATAATTGCATATGGACTGTAAGGACTGTATTTAATATTAAATGTTAAGGCTAGAGGGGGTTTAAGCATTCTTTGTCCATGCTAGAATCAAAACATATTATTTGAAACGTTTACAGAACTTGATTTTAAAATGCAGTCCTTGTTTCTTGCAAAATTCCAGTTTGTCTTGTAGAAGGTGCACTCCTTAACATCATTAGATTTTTCTCTCAAATGGAAGTTGAAGAAAAGTGTCACAGCCAAACTAAAAAAAAATTAACCTAAGGTATTCTGCTTTGTACTGAAGCAGACTGAAATTGCTCCCATCTCGAGTGGGAAAGGTTGTGTGCAATGGATGGACAGATATTAGGAAGTAAATGGGGTGAATTTTTGAAAAAGTTGCATCTGCAGCTCTGCTTTTGTCCCTAGTTTTAGACAAGTGGTCTTTGTAAGGGTGTGTATTTTTTCCAAAGTGAGAATGCAATAGGAGTTCATAATTTATAAGAGTTAGTCATCATACCATTACTGATGCAAAGTTACCATAAATCACAGACTGGGAGTGATCCTATTAGTGGTTCACTTCACTGTTAACAGACAAAATTTATGTTAACAAGGTTTATGCACCTTCACCAGGGTTCTACTCAGCTTAGTTATTGCGTCTTATCAACCACATTAGAAGACATTTAATTCCATAGCGGTGACTTTCCACTATATTTTTTTATTCATTATTGTTCCGTCAGACAGCGAAAATTAACAGTGGTGGCTGATAGGCATGTATATATGTGCCTGTGTGTATGTGTCACTATATACTTATGTACTTATGCATTTGTATGTTTACACACCTGTATGCACATATCTACAAGTATGTGTACACATCTGTATGTCAAAGCATCGAATGTACAAAAATCCAAACAGTAGATCATACATGAAACCTGTTAATTGCAATGTATTACTGGTTTTAAAAGAGCTTTACCAGTGTTAAAACCAAAATCTACCATCAACAGTCAGTATCACTAGTGCTTCCACCTTCCTCAGGAATTTAGTCCTTAATAGGGTTCTTTTGGCTTTGAAATGGAAGAATTTTATTAGTTGCTAAAGCTATTCAGTAAGAGGGTATTTCAAAAAGAAACGTAAATTGCAAAATGCAGTGGGACACTTACTGAACTGTTGGTATTGTTTTGTCAAAAAATGATTTAAAATGAACTAGAAAATTGCCGAACCATCAAAGTATGGGATGTGGGAAAGTTAATATATTAAAGAAACACTATCATGAGAAGAAGAAGTGCTGTTTTAAAAATGATATTTTAAGAAATTCACTTATATAGAGAATAGGGCAAAATCATAATCTTTTATGAGCCCAATAAAGAGTACCTAGCTACTGCCACTTGATACAATACTTTTCTTATTGAACTTAGGGAAAAAAATGTACTACAGAGGACTTTTTTGTGCAGTATAGATTTAGTTAGCTTTTTAACTTAAAAATGGAAGAATGGTGTGGCTGTCCTTCAGACTGACCAGGCTGGTGCACAATGCCCTGGACCAACATGTGCATGCAGTAGTGTTCATATGGGCTGGGCTGGTGGCTCTGCAGCCAGGGGCCTTAGATTTGACATGCACTGGCTTTACTGACAACATATGTAGTTTGGTAGGGGACTTGCAGTAGTGCTTCCTTTAAATACAGAAATATGCTGTCTTCAGATAGACTTGGGATGTCTATTTTGCTTTTAGGATAGGCTGTGCGAGCAGCTGAACAGAAAGTTAATCCTTCCTACTTTATGTGATGTGGCTTCTTATGACTGGTCCAGTGTATAAGAACTTCATGTGGCATTTTGGAAGACCAAAAAACCCAGATGTCATTTCACTTAAGATCAGTTGTTAATGTTTGCTTAAATAGTGACCTCAGGCATGGTGAGTACAGACAAAAGATAAGAACAATTAGTATTTGTACTTTGTTTTGTATTTGTGTAGCTTGTGGTTCCTCTGAAAACAATCTGCTGATAGTAAGACAAGGTAAAATATTTGCATTTCCTAGTTTTCTTACTGCTTGACTCCCTTCTGCTTCAGTCTGTTCTTACATGTCCTTATTTGTGGTGTGTAAGTCACTGCAAGGATGTGGGCTGTTTATTTCCTAGTAATTATTGAGCTGTAAAAAGCTTACTATGGTGTGTTGGAAATGTGAGTTTTCATGCAGTGTTCAAATGGAAGAGAATACTTTATATAAGGAAACCTGTCCTTAAAGGGAGAAAAAAAAATTGATGGAGCTTCCACCTGAAATTGTAATCTAAAATGATTTCAAGCCCCACCTAGTATTGTTGCATCTCAAGCATAGTGATGAAGTTATTTGAAATCAACTGGCTTTGCTTATTTGACAGAATTTTGGAGACAATCAAAATCTTGTCTGTGTTGATAGCAAAATTCCCATTGACTTTGGTGGACTCTGAGTTTAGCTCCTCTTAAACAACAGCTCTCAATCTGTGTCTGCTCAGAGCTGCTTCCTTTCCCATGTGCTGCCACTGTGTCTCTGGCTTTCCACTTCTCATGAATCCCATGCAGCACAGAAATAAATTTGCTGGAAACACCTGGATTTAATCTGAGCTGGCCTCAAAGAGGTCGGCAGAGCTAGGAGTGGACAGACCAGATATTTGACAATATCGTCTGCACATCTACAATATTGGAAAAGCATCTCTCAAACTATTTTAAGGGGAAATTATTACACATCAAAATATACTGCTTACATTTTTAATTGCATTTCACCTATTGCGTCACCTTCAGCTTGCATAAAGTAACATGAAAAATCTCATGAAAAGTCGGTGCTTGTTTATAACATAGTGGCTGTAGTTAGAAATTAGTTAGAGTACCACTATTAAAGCACAGCCTGCTTCCCCATCAAGAAAGTCTTTGTTTCCTTACAAAGAGCTTTGTCGTGACTATAATACTTTTTAAAATGTACTCCCAATGTGCCATTTAAGAATATATAAAGGGTCCAGATTTCTTCCTTAGGAGCCCAAGTCGACCTTTTACCTGCCTCTGTACCTGTTCTCTTCTCCCCATCACTTGGAGAAGAATGTTTGAAACCAGTTGTCTTCTTACTATTTCCTCCCACTGTCCCCTCCTCTGTACCCAAGTGCCTCCCCAGGAGCACCTGAAGTCTCCTCTAGGGAAGGTGAGTCCAAGTGCTTTGGCAGACCGCTGCTTTAGCAGCTGAAACCCAACTCTTTCCTTTGGCACAGACAAATCAGATGTCACTCATCGAATTACATTCACTGCAGTAAGCATGGGAAAATGAGCCAGTGGGAATGTGATATTAATACCATGAAAAACTGCAATTATGATTAATACTGCAAGTGCTACTTACTTTAACGTTTGACCAAGACAACATTGCTAATTTCTTTTAGCTCAATGTGAAATTTAGAGTCTAATTGTTCTAATTGGCAGAAAAGGGAAAGCTGCCAAAACCACACTGATTTACCTCTCTCTTGATTCTCTTGACATCACTGAACTTGCACAGGATACTAATTGTTAAAGAAAGTTACTTTGGGCTTTGATTTCTTTCTGCAGGTATCTGTGTCTGATGTAAAAGCTCAAAATTTAAGATCCTCAAAGTTAATGCTGTGAAGCTGATGAGATGAAAGAAATCCGTAACTCATCTTTCGCAGCTCTGCAGTGCCATGCAACTTAGGGGCTAGTGGCTTTATTGATCTTTACAAATTAAAATCACAAATGAGCCCACTAGAAAACAGCAGTAATGGTTAAAGGAAAAGGCACCTCTGAATTTTATATGGACCATATAAGTATCATAGCCTACAGAAATTACATATGAAGTATGTGGAGAAAGTAGCTGAGCACTGAACATCTTCAGACTCAGACAGTTATTGAAGACTGTGTACTGACATGAGAGTGGACTGGTCTAATCTAAAATCCATTAGGCTACCAGATTTATCATTAAATCAGGAAATATACCTCTTTAGTCCATAGACTGGTGTAATGCATGGATGGCCGAGTGATGTGGGGGAACCTCTTACTGCCATGGAGATATTTATCATTGTAATAGAGAAAATACTGAAGGCTCTCATGTAACATGCAGCAGAGATAACAATCTTAATGTTCCTGTCCCCTAAATATTTTCCAAGAAAAGGAGATTGCAAGTACTTTTGGAAGCAGCAGGACCAAGGGGAATGTCTTTTTTCCCCCTCTTTCTCCCTCCCAAGAATATACCAACCTCTTAGTCAAGAATTTTATTGTGGCTTTTACAGAAACCTTTGCCTTCTTTTGCAGAATTCCTCTCTGTTTAAAATAGTTTTTCTAAGAAGTGGTGGGTTATACATGGTGTGTTTTATCCTTTTGCCATGTATGAGGCTCTAAAGATAGTTGTATTTGTCATACTGTATTTCTAGATCTTTACCTGAGCAGGCATTTATTAAAAAAGTGATTTTTTTAGGAAGAAATACTACACCCATGTATGCACTTTGTATTAGGACAAGTTTTCACAATATTTTATAACAATCACCTGACTCCAAATGTATTCCAGTGCGGACTATCTACTTTAGTTATTTGTGTCAGCAGCAGCATTGCAAGATCAGGAAAACATTTAAAAACCTTTCAAAAAGTAGAAGAATGTTTAAGCCAGGCAGCTTCCTAGTGTCACTTTTTTGGATCGCCAACTCTAATGCAGTGGTGCTGGTTAATGACACTGGTGGGGTTATGGGCTGTTATCCAAAGGTAAAGGGATAGGATTCATGGTAAGAGAGTGCACTTTGTATCAATTAATGCCTGGCTGCATTTTTCAAGTGCTTATAAAACAAAATAAAGAATTTTTCGCTATGGGTTTCGTCAACGCAAAGCTCAAGATCTTTTAACATTGATGAGTCTGTAGTGAGGCTGTTAACATTATTTCCTTTGTGTTATTAGAAATAATAAAATATCAGAATATCAGAAGCAGTAAAATTTTTATAATTGTTTATGCCATATATGCTAACATATTCCCCATTTTGACAAGACCTCTGATCAATAAGGTTGAATTGTAGTGAGTCCTTATTTGCATACAATACATACTTTTTACATCTTTAAATATCAACATTACAACATTATTTTCACTTTTAGGTTTATTACAAGGGGTCCATCTTTTTAGCTTATGCATCAGCTGCTGTGTATTATTATAGCCCAATGGGTATGCCAGGTACTATGGCTTAGTCCTTTTTCTTTTCAGTTTGTCTTGTCTTGCTTGAGCTCTGGGTGAAGAGGGGACGTGGACAATGACACTGGCTCAACTCATAAAGTCAGAGTTTTGATTTGTGTGGCTGAGTGTTATCAAGGCAAATCAGCACAACAGTTGTCAGGACAAGATCTATCAATGGGCAGACATTCCTGAAGTAACTTTCCAGTATTCTCCCAAGTGTGTGGGTTTTTTGTGTTTCGTTGTTGTTGTTTATTAGGTTTTAAGGCATGCGTGGCAATGCTTTGGTAGATCACAGAGCTGTCATTTGGAGAAAATGAAGGAAGAGGGTAGACAATGTCTCTCTGTCTCCTTTTTCTGTGCCAGTCTAAAACCTTATTTGCCTCCCTTAGGTGTTTTTGTCAACCTAAACAGAACCCACTGCTGGTGGTATCACACACTGCACAGCAGAAAGAGCCTGTTTTATTCCTGCTTAGCACTGGATTCACACCCTGCAAAGAGTTCTAGTTGAAATCTGGCCTTGGAGAGCTGGCCTTCTCAGTTGGGGTGGCAGGGAGGGCTAACAGTTTCCTTAGTTGGAAGGCATCAAATTGAATAAACAGAAAACGGGGGCCTGGAGAGTGGGAAAGCTCTTGATGGTGATTAGTTGTCATCCTGCTTGTCAGAACAAATGAAGAAGAGGAGCACAATGTTTGCACTGTTTGAACAAGCCTCAGAGAGCAAATTAGATGGTAAATGTGATCATAATTTGCCTGCCTTTCTTGAAACTCCCATGGTGCTATTAGTGTTTTTCTTTTTTCAGTAAAAGAGATTTAACAAATACATACTTCTGCGGAAACTGAAGTGCACCGAGGTTGTTTACAGGGGTGGTGTGCAAAGATTTCTGTGCTTTAGTGATAGTGTTTACTGTATCTACATGCTGCAGGCTGGTGCAAGGTGTGTAATGCCAATGGAAAACATAATGTATTTCAATATTGCACATGATGTGGAAAAAAAAGATGTAGATAGCTATCTATACACATATATATTTGATAGGTATGCATATATAAAATAAGCTTGTGCCTGGTGCCTGAGCTTTATGTTGCACTTGGTTGAGTACTGTTGATAAGCCAATTATGGTATTTTTTGAAAGATATCTGGAATGTAAATTCTCCTGTCCTATTATCCTCTGATAATGTGCAGTGGCAGCCTGTGCCCCTTGCTGAACTGTTGGCACACCTAAGGTGACCACAACTGTTACTAAATAAAATCAGCACTTGTGTGCTCTGTCTATATAGAAATGTGGACTAATCTGTAGCATTTAGATAATTAGTTTGGGGTGGAGATTGAGAAATGCTACTTACAGTTTATTTTACACATGAAAGTATTTCACACATAGCAGAAATCGTTAGTGTAAACAAGTATCAATTAAGAGAACAAGTATGAGCATTGTTCGAGAATGAGGTAAAAGCTGTGATGTGAAAGACTCTCTTAGGCAAAGACAGATGACTGACAGTGAAAAGATTTAAAGTATTTCAATTTCCTTGCAATGAAATCTGAACCTGTGGAAACTAATAAAAATTGACTGAGCTTAATTAGAGACCCATAAGCAGCTGAAAACCTTGTTTAGAAACCAAACACTTGAACTTTCATATCTCTGTAGTTACCCAGCCAGACAGAAGAACATCAGACTGCATCCAAAGTCAGAAATTTCCTCAATGCATTGCAAAAATAAATAAACTAAAATTAAAAAAAGAGAAGAAAATGTAACAATAATTGTGGATTAACTGTATCATTATGACGTAAAACACAATGACAGGGTAATGTAAAGGAGAACATATTTATTTTTTATCTCTTTATAAAATAATACACCAGATAGCCCAGACTGGTCTTACTGCTCTCTATTAAATTACATTTGCCTATGCATCTCTTTTCTTCATCTTTTTATCCAGCTTGGTGGGGACTCACTGGTGAGGTACCCTGTCAAAGGGCCATGGCCAGACTGTCAGCATTGCCCAACTTAAAAAAGAGAAACTCTCCTAAAGTAGGGAAATGAAGATTGTGCTGGCTGGCTCTGGCTTGCTGTAGTGCACAGAGCTTTAGAATTACAGTGATTCATGGAGTTTCCTGTAGAAATGTGCTTTGTTCCACATCATCTCCAGCAAAGCTCCGTGATGGACATAGATACTATCGATCTGCTGGGCCTACTGCAGGCAGAAACATGTACTTTTTTGGTTCCTGTGTATTTTGGATGAGCTCAGAGCAGTAGAATAAATGAAGTGTTTTGCTTCAGTCAGTCACTGAACAGTGCCAGCTATTGTATTGTGCAAATACAAGATGGTAAGAATGCAGTTTTTACCAGTATTTTAATATACTGAAGTTTCAATGAATCAAATTATGTATATAGTACATAGTAGTATGCACTATATACTATACATAGTATATAGCTGGCAACATAGTAGTGTATTCCATATTAGTAATGCACAGTGACAAGCAATTACATTTCATTTTTCTTTATTGACTATTTTAGGCTTTAAAATATTCATTCAGCAAGTTAATGTCTCCCTTTTGTTATTTTTAAAGGTATGAGTACTTAGCAGGCTCATACACTAATGATTTTTAAGCTGTAATAGAAAGCAAATAGGGTATAAACAGTGATGTGAAATAGATTAATTAAAATCAATGTTATTTCAATGAATACTAATTGAATTATTAATGCTTGGATCAGGGTTTTCCCCCATTTTGTGATTATTCAGCTTGTTGGCTGATATATGCATTTCTGTTGATGAAAGCCATTTCTCCATCTTCCTTGGTTGTTTTGTGTTGTGTATTTTTTTTTCTCTCCTGCCCCTCATTAAAGGAATACGTTATCAATACCAAGGAGGAGATAGGGACTTACTCATAGCAAATTTAATTTTTACAGTGCTGTCTCTTTTTTCCAGTTTTTTTCCAGTTTTTTCCAGTTGTGAGTACAATAACACACAACACAGTGTGTTGCAGAAGTAGCCTAAAAGCTCTTCAAAGGTGCTGTGATCCAAAGTGGGGTCAGCTGGCGTTGGGAGGGCTGCAGTGTGAGGCTGCAGTTGGGGATGGCTGGCAGAAGCTGCCAAACCCAGGTGCCCGTTTCTGCCTCTGCAAGCCCAGGGCTGCTGAGCTTCCCATCCCACTGCCCTCGTGCTCTTGGGTGGAGAGAGTAGAAGAGAACCTGCTGCCTTGCTCTCAGCTGAGGAAACTGCTGTCTTCTCCTCTTTTCTCTGACTGCTATTAATAGCCCTTCCCTCGGGCTACTGGATCATACAATTTCAGTTGAAATAGATTAAAAGTTCCTTTGTTTAGGTGCCAACAATAATGTGATAATTTTTTTGCCAGTTCTCCAGGGTTTTTGTTTTTGTAACTTGAAGGCATAAACTCAGGATCCAAGGGGAAGATTGTTATTACATTGAATTTAGAGAGTGGGTTCCCTCATCCCCTTATTTTAGCAATTATATTATTAGAAAATAGTCTATTACAAATATATAATTAATCTCTTATTATTTCCTGCAAATAGAACTGTACACGTATGTTTGCACAGAGACAGCATCTCTTGGGTTTTTTGGTATGTTTTCAGAAAGTTCAATGTTTTAACAACCAAAAAGAGCTGTTTTTGCAACAATAGTGCAGGTAAAATAAAACATTTTTTTAAAACAATCCCCCCATAATTACTCCTGAAAGTGCAAAACTGTTTGAAAGGATTGCCAGAGCTGAGGATTGTGAGGCCTTGGCAAATATTTTGGACTGCTATGGAAGAGTTATAATCATAATATTGAGACCTTTGGCTAAAACATCTATGGCATGAGCTTCCAGTCCAGAGCTGTTACAATACTTGTAGAACATAGATAAGGACAGCATGTTGGTATGTTATGAGTCTTCAGAGGAGCTAATGCTTTTGAATAATATTTATTTTTCTGTATTATATGCTAGATTATAGTATAATATCCTGGATTCTCAGATACATCTGAGCTTTAGTACTATTCTTTTCTAGCTAGTTAGGATTTGTTCTTCAGCTGAAAGTGTTGTAAGTCTTGATAGTAATGTGTCTTCAGTAGTATCTGTTGTTCTGTCAGCTATGTGCAGTAGGGCTTTTTCCTTCACTGTGAATCAGCAGTATATTTTATTTTACTGTGAATCAGCAGTAAGTATTTTACTTACAATTATTTATCATGTATGCTGCTTATAGACTCTGCATTAACCAGTACTGAGATTTGCATTTCTGTAATGCTTTCTGTTGCACTCTGAAACATTACAGATTTGCTATAAACCATGACTTAAATTGGAAAACATTTTGGGCATTTACCAAGAGTTTCACATTGTTCCTATATTCTGGGCCCTAAAACTGGACTCAATACTCCAGATGAGATCTCTCAATAGTGGAGTAGAGGGGTAGAATCCCCTCCCTCAACCTGTTGGCCACATGCTCTGGATGCAGCCCAGGATGTGGTTTGCTTTCTGGGCTGCCAGAGTACATTGCCAGATCATGTCAAGGTTCGGCCCAATAATCCTGGAGGTCTTTTCCAACTTCAATAGTTCTGTGATTCTCATCAACCAACACTCTCAAGTCTTTCTCCTCAGGGGTGTTCTCTACCATTCCTTTCTCTACTCAGTCTGCATTTGTGCTTGGGATTGTCCCAGTCCACATGCAGGACTTTGCAGATGCAAATTGCTGAACTTCATGAGTTTGACACAGTCTCACCTCCAGACCTGTCCAAGTCCTTCTGTATGGCATCCCTTCCCTGCTGCATGTCAACCACAGCTTGGTGTCATCCAGGTTCCCTTGATCCCATTGTACATGTTGCTGAAAAAGATGTGAACCCCCAATGGTCCCAGTACTAACCCCTGAGGAACACCAGCTGTCACTGGTCTCTACTTGGAGACCACAACTCTTCGAGGGCAGCTATCCAGCTAAATCCATATCCACTAAATATTCCATTGTCAAATTCGTGCCTTTTTCAGTTTAGAGACAAGGATATCTTGTGGGACAGTGTCATATGCTTTGCACAAGTCCAGGTAGATGAAGGCAGTTGCTCTTCCCTTATCCATCAATGCTCTAACCCTATTGTAGAGAATCACCAAATTCATCAGACATGATTTGCCTTTAGTGAAGCCATTCTGGCTGTGACCAGTCACCCCCTTATTTTCCATGTGCCTTAGCCTTGTGTCCATGAGGAGCTGCTCTAAGATCTTGCCAGGAACAGAGGTGAACTGACTGGCCTGTAGCATCCAGAGTCTTCCTTTCTTGCTTGTAAAAATGGGGATTATGTTCCCCTTTTTCAGACAGTAAGGACTTCACCAAAATGCCAAGGCTTGTAAAATATGATGAATAGTGGCTAAGCCACCTAATGTGCCACTTTCCTCAGGACTTGCAGATGTGTCTCATCAGGTCCCATGGGCTTGGGCTCCTTCAGGTTCGTTAGATGTTCTTGAACCTGATCTTCTCCTACAGAGGGTAGTTCTTCATTCTCTCACTCCCTGCCTTTGCCTTCTGCATCTCAGGCAGTTGGACTGGAGCATTTGCTGGGGAAAACTGAGGCAAAAAGTCACTGAGTACCTCAGCCTCCTCCATGTCCTTGCTAATCAGGTTTCCCATTTCCTTCCAGAGCAGCCCCACAGTTTCCCTTTGTTTTAATTTTATTGCTGACCTACTTATGGAACGTTTATTTGTTGCCTTTGACATCCCTGGTCAGACTTAATTCTACCAGGGCTTTAGCTTTCCTATCCTTATCCTTGGTTGGTTGAACCTTCTATCCTGTGTAGTCTCACGTTTTGACTTCATCCAGGAGCACCTTTCATCCATACAGTTTTCCTGACATATTTTACCCGGCATCTTCTTTGTTGGGATGCATTTCTCCTGAGTTTGGAACAGATGATCTTTGAATATTAATGAGCTTCTTTCAGCACCTTTTCCCTCCAGAGCTTTGTCCTGTGGTACTCTCAATGAAGATCCCTGAAGAGGCCAAAGTCTATTCTCCTCAAGCTTTCTGTGTGCTGTCCTTGCTTTCTTAAAGATCTTGAACTCCACCATTTCACGAGTGCTGCAGCCAAGGCAGCATTCCTCACCAGCACCAAATTGTTTTTGAGAACCAGGTGCAGTGTACTGCTCTCCTCATTAGCATTGCTATCTCTTGGGGAACGAAGTTATCATCAGTGCGTTCCAGGAACTTCCTGGGTTGCTTATGCCCTTTTGTGTTGGGTCTCTAACAGGTAGGAGATTGAAGCTTGCTGTGAGGATCAGGGCTTAGGAACATGAGGCTTCTGTCTGTCTGCAGAGAGCCTCATCTGCTTGGTGTTGGACAGGCTATAGCAGACCCCCTCTGTAATGGCATCTGTTCTCGTTCTCTCTTTAGTCCTGACCCATAATCTGTCAGTCAGCTTCTCAGCCATTCCCAGGTAGACCTCCACATGCTCCAGCTGGTCACTGACATAGAGAGTGACACCCCTTCCTCATCTTCTTCCTTGGCTGTCCTTCCTAAAGGCCTGTATCCTTCCATTCCAACACTCCAGTCCTAGGAGCTATCCCACCATGCCTCTGTGCTAACAGTAAGATCCTAGCCCTGCAGCCTTGTGCATGTCTCCACCTCCTCTTGTTTATTCCCCATCCCATGTGAATTTGCGTAGGGAGATTTAAACTGTATCCCCAGTGAAGCTAACTTACTGGCTGGAGTGGCTAGAACTCCTTTATACTGTTCTGCTCTCCTGCTGACCTGATTTGATCTGAGATCCCTCTCCAGGCTTTGATAATCTCCTGCTGCCATTGACATCAAAATTACAGGAGTGGGATGGATTTAAATCCTTCCCTTACTCCTGTATTTCCCTTTATCATTTTCTTTTCTCCTTGTTTTCTGCCTCTGCTGATTTCCGTATCTTTGTCACTTGGTCTGAATGAGATTTCTGATATGTTGTGTAACAAGATTTTAGTGATAGCTAACCATTCACTTAAGTGTTACTTCACATCAAAGATGCTGTTCTTACTTTGTTTGAGTAGCACTGAGAGCAACTTGGTGCACTTATCTTATAACCTGCTGCTGCTGTAGTGGAATGGGGCTAATCAGATGTACAGAGGACAGAATGAGACAACTCACGTGTGGGACTTGGCATCATGCAGTGTCCAACTCTTAAATATCTCCTTTATCAACTTCAGTTCCCCACACCCATTTCAAATAACTTCTTTATGTATACTAGCTAAAAACTTTCATTCTAGAATTTGAACCAAGGATCCCAAATAACTTGTCATTTAAATGGGCTATCCCATCATATTTGAATATGATCACTTTACAGATTCTTAGGCATAGCATGAGTTACTACAAAAATTTGATTCTGCTGCTCCTCAGTTAGACAAGAGAAGTTGTTTAGGCATATCAAGGGTTCAAAATTCGTCTTTAAGTCTGTTCTACAACATTTCTCAGATTATGTTTTGATAAAAGGAAAAGAGGTTATTTAGATTTGGCTTCTTGACCATCTGCTATAAAACTGACTTTCAGCTCAACCTCAAACCCTTTTTACTCTTCCCTTAAATTCTCTTGCTGAAAGATACATTTTGATGGCTAGACATAACTTCTTGTATCCATCTAACTGCATTCTTCTTCCAAGCTTCATCTTAGGAAGGATGGAATTGAGGAAGAGAGACTAAAGGATTCATCTTGGGGTGAAGGAACTTATTTTTTAAGTCCTTTGGAGTTATTTTACTCAACATAGAATTGTTCCCATTGTAACATGTATGAGATTCTCATGATTTGAATTTGATGTTTTTAATAGAATTCCCCTGTAGAGAAGAAGAACATATCCTAGCTCTTCCTTACTTGAAGTTAACAACAGTCAGAAACCATTTTATGTTAAATGCGTGGTTTTTATTTCAAGACATAACTTTGTAATATTATTTTTACTCATTATGCCAAAGGAACATCTTTTTTTTTTTTCATATGGTCCTTTGCAGTTGGGATGATAACTGTTTCAGGCAGGAATTGTGGGCCTGTTCATTGTCCTGGGCTTATCCTCCACAAGGAGGCAAGCCTTTCAAACTTGTTGTCTCATTGGTAGAGTGATTCCTGATTAAGGTCTACAGATTGTCCAGTTAAGACTCAAGATGGACTTTGGAGTTGGTCCATCAGGTACATACTTCTGTCATACAAACATAGAATGATTAAACAGTATAAAGCAAAATAATTCTCCGTGCCTTCTCTTATGATGTTCTGCGAGAAAAAAGCTTTGAGATCTGTCTACATGCTATTTGATTACTTATTTTTTCATCTTTATTGGTTTTCTGTAACTAAAGTAGTTTCTGCTTAAAGTATTTCATTAAATTTTCTCTCTCTGTTGATGATTCCCTTCCCCCTCCTCTGTGTTGAAAATACTGATTTTACTTCTTGCTGTCTGTAGTGGGTTGACAAGATGTGGTGTAACTATGCAAGAGAAGATAGAACTGATTACCTGTATTTTTCTCATTTCTAAGCTTATGAATTGGCTCTATCAGATTTCACCTTTTGTTTATCTACAAAATTCTTTATGTCTTGTAGGCTTGTAAAGTTAAGAAAATAATAGTTTTATTACTGATGCAAGGGTAAATAAATGGAAAAACATGTTTTAGAATAATTCCTGGTGGGGTGGGGGATGGGGAATGGAGAGAGTGGACTTAAACATTCTTCCTAGACTGTTTTGGAGAAATAATTTTGCTATAGTAACTTTTATTTTCTGTCACCTCAGCTATGGTAGAATGCCTGAGCTTTAAATTACCTGTGGTAATGAAAGGTGATATCAGGTGAAACTGGAATTTAGCATTGGATCTAATGTGATATTTTGTGGGACTCTGGTGTCTGTATATGGACACCAGAAAGAGTAGGAGTCTATTGTAAAGATTTGGAGAATGGCATGTGGATCCATTTGAAAATTAGAAGTAAAGACTAAATTTATCTTTCAAAGAAGGATATTAAAGGGGTGCTTAGTATTATTTTGCAGAGAGGAATGTGTTGTAAAGCATGATCTTCTCATGCTCCAAGACACCTTTTTGGACTTTGGATGGTTTGTTTTTTGCTTTGTTTTCTTGCTGGTATGACGTGGTTACTGTGTAAAGAGTTGATGAAAGAAGTTAAACGTTGTTTAATCATATTACTGGAATGAACAATCATATTACTGGAATGAACAAATGAATGAATGTGAATAACAATGTACTTTAGGGCTTGGTTACGGATTATAACTGAGTGGCCTCTGTCAGAATATTGAAATCAATATTCTGGGTCAGAGACGGCAAAATGATTGATTCCAGAGCCAAGGTGGCCAACAAAGCAGGGGAAAAGTGTGTAATGCACAGACAAAAACTAAGAAGTGAATGAGTTAAAGAAAAGATGCTCAAACCTTTGGTGGCCTGGTTTCTTTTTAGAAATATTCTACACATATGCAGCTGCCAAGTGGTAGTTTAAGAAAGGATAGGTTTCTGTTCGGCTCAGTAGGAAATACTCTTTTAAAAAAAGACAGAAATTGTGTAAGCATTTCCTACATCAGGAATCTGAGGGATGAAATTATAGCTCTGGATGATTCAGCTTCAGGAGCTTTTTTTGAACTCTAAAGTCACTGGGATCATTTTGTCTTTGCTTGGAATATGATACGTTAAATTTAACCTATTTTGATATGTTTAACTTTGGTTCCAGTTTCTCTATTTCATTCAATAATCATTTACTATCTATTCCTTTTGTCTTGCATTTTGTCTGTAAAATTCTTAATAGCTGATTATCCTTGACGATAACTGTCTTAGTTTTTACCCATAGTGTCAGTCCAAATGCTTGTAGGAGTTTACTGATACCACAAACATTTTTGTTCACTCACCAAAGTCCTAGTTGGAGGTTGACAGATAATGCTGTCTCTGCCATCATGTTTTCTCCAGAATCTCAGTTTTAGATAGCTTTAATAAGTTTTCTCCTAGGGACCAGAAGCAAGAGATAAATGTGTTTGTCCTCTTTGAAAGAGTGGTCAGGGAATTTTCTCTGATATACAGTGAGATCTCATTTCCTTCCCAGACTTAGTGATTAACAATATTCAGATATCCAACAGAAGGCAAAAATGTTAAGGTGTAGTAATGCAGAACACCTGCTTTAATGTGGCTGATACGGTCTGTTATGATCGTATTTATTCTATAGTTTTTCTCCTCTGATTGTCAAAATTCTGTGCTGTGTCCTTGGCAGAGAGACTTCTCACGGACCTTATTACCAGAATATATTTTAGCCTTTCATTAAAATTTGCTTCCATGATAGCTCTAGTATTTTATCATTGCAACTATTCCTCTCTAGAGCTTCAGACCCTGCTTAATGTGACCAGCAAGGCTGAGGGAGGTGATTCTGCCCCTCTACTCAAGGGCTCATGGCATCCCACCTAGAGAAGTGTTTTCAGTTCTGGGGCCCCCTCATAAGGCTGGTACAAATCCAGAGGGTTGTGAACATTATCAGTGGGCTGGAGCACCTCTCCTGAAGACAGGCTGAGAGAGTTGGTGCTGTTCATCTTGCAGAAGAGAGGGCTCCAGGGAGACCTCAGAGGACTTTCCAGTACCTAAAGGGGCCTACAGGAAAGCTGTAGAGGGACCTTTTACAATGGCATGTAGTGACAGGACAAGAGGAAATGGCTTTAAAGAGAGCAGGTTTAGCTTAGATATTAGGAAAAAAATCTGTTACTGTGAAGGTAGTAAAACACTAGATCAGGTGTACGAGAGAGGCTGTGGATGTCCCATCCCTGGAAATGTTCAAGTCCAGGTTGGGTGGGGCTTTGGTCTAGTGGAATGACAACCTGGTCTAGTGGAATGCCCATGCCAGGGGGATTGGAACGAGATGATCCTCAAGTCCACCTCCCACCCAAGCCTTTCTATGATTCTGTGTTGCCAATGACACTATGGATCTGGTGAAAGCATTACAAAATTTTCAGCAAAGATAGCATCTAGTAGGCCTAGAGATGTATCCAGCTGCTTTCTTTAGTCCACCTAAAATGGGAGAACTGCTGTTCTTAGGAAGCTTTCTTGCACAGACCTCTGTCCTTCTGGAGGAGGAGCTAGAAAAATGACACCAGGTTCATTCACCCACTCAGCACACTGCCCTTGAGGAGCTATTACAGTTCAACAGATTAATCAGATAGATTAATACTCCTAGTCTTGGGTGATCACCAATAATCTGTTTTGATGGTTCTTATTCTGGCACTTTTCCCACTGAAACCCTTTTCCATGTTAAAGTGGAACTAATTCATTCTAAGGGAAATACTGAATGGTTAACAGTTCAGCCAGTTTATGTCTGGGTCCTCTAAGTTCCACTGAGAGTTCCACCTCTAAGTTCCACCAATTGTCCAGGCAGTGTAGTAAAGTTACCTTACTACTGGATATATAACCTTTTAAATAAGTGAGATCATAAGTAGTTATAATCTTATGGTTCTGAGTTGCATGGTTTGGTTTTTCTGTCATGAAAGTGTCACGTTTGTCTTTTACTGAAGATCACCTGTATTTCTTCAGCAGTACTTTTAGGTAGACAGCATTCTTCTGCACAGGGATCATAATCTGCCAGGTGCTAATAGCACATGTCACTCTACTCCAGAAATGGCATCATTGTGGTGACCACCTTTAAAACAGAGTGTCGATCATATGATAGCAGCTGAGAGGCATGAGGGTGACATACAACACTGTACAACAATAAAGATGATACTATGGGAATTATGGACAATTTTTAGTTAAGCTGTCCCAGCTCTTTTAGCAGAGACACTAATATAGAGAACACATTTGTAGCAAAGTAAAAAATAAATCTGCCCTACTTCTGCAATTAGCAAATAATCAAAACTTGTCATTGTCAGATAGTCCAAATAATCACTGCATCCTCAACTATAAAACTTTAATGTAAAGTGTTGATTTTTCATGTGTGTTTTTTTTTTTGTTGGTTTTTGAAGGTTTGTTGTTTTTTTTTTAAATCCAAGTGGATAAGATTCAATCCTGTTTTGAAGATGTTTTCCAGTGTTGTATTATTCTGACAGCCTGGCCTAAAGTTCAAAAAATGAATTGTCTCTCTCTAATTTTTAAAATCAGCTTTTAAAAATATGTTTGTGAAAAATGTTACCATTTAATTAGTTCCAGAGAAAATGCAATTGTGGAAGATTTTACCAATATGCATCTTCTCTACGGAAAAGCATTTTAAAGGAACCAGGTTGGCAAGCTGCTGTCTTGATTGCTAAACCCAAACTCAAGAAATTCCAATTTGACTTTAGGGTAGGCCCGTTCTTACAGAAAACACACAAGGTTTTGCAGTGATTTATAGACTGACTTTGCCAACTCAGTTGTGTGATGTTCAATATCTTGAAGACTGAACTCCCTAGGATTAGGCACTTGGTAGCCTTGAGCACCTCTTTGTTCTCTCAGATTTTGTGCTTAATTGATTTGCTACTTATTTTTGAGTGGGTTTTTTTTCTCTTTTCATTGTGCTGCCATTAATAGATTTATTTCTTATTCTTCTCATTTTTATTTGAGCATACTATACTTGGAGCTCTTAGCATATTTATTCTGTATTAGATACTAAGCTGACAAAAGCCAACCCCAAAGGGACTCTGCCATTTCCAGTTGTGTCTAAAGTAATGTCTATGCAGTTGTGAGCAGGAACTGTCCCCAAAAGCGCTGAGTTGATCCTTGTGACTGGGAAACTGCGTTACAGTGGTTTGATGGTTTGTCATAACAGTAGCAAAAGGACAGAAGGTCTTGTAGAAGATGAAGTATATGATATTACATTTCAGTCAGCAGAAATAAGGGTATTCTAGAGAAAATTTAGATAAAGTGGGGGAGATTCAGTCATTCCTAATCTTCACTAGATTGACAGCAGTATTTTTTAGGTTATGTATCGTTTGAGGCAAGGCAGGGTCTGTTTTTGCCCTCAGTTATGAGGGAGCAATATACACTAAGGTACCTAATGCCTTCTCTGAAAGAACCAAAACCTATATTCCAGAAAGAGCTTGGATCATTTGGCAAAGGTGGTGACATTATGTGTGGCTTTGTTGAACATTAGCCTTCTGGAATTATCCAAAACAATGGATATTTCCATGTTTTATCTCATTTCTTAGGTGATAGCCACTGTATTGTCTCGTATATTGCCTTGAGGTTTCCTCTCTTCAGTGTGATCCTGCCTGTTTTCCTGTTCTCACAACTTGTGAAAATGGCTGTAGTCCAACAGAAGCTGGATAGTCTCCTCAATCTCTTGGCAACCCTGCAGGGAGAAGAGTTCCAGTCTTTGTTCTTCTTGCATCTGGTATCAGACTGCCAGGGAAATGATAGCACAGCATATGATCCAATGGGGATCCAGCACACAGTTAATCTGAGGTACTGTGCTGTATTTCTGGAGTGATCAAGTATTCTTGAGGGATTCACGGAAAGCAAGCTGGGTTGGAAGGGACCCCCAGCTCTTGCTCAGAACATGACTAATTTTAAATTAGGTCAGATCAGTCAGTCTGGTCCTGTTGAGTCTGACATTCTCCAGGAATGGAGGTGCCCAGCCTCCCTTGTCCCAGGGACCTGCAGTGTTAAGAGTGATATCTGTGCATACCCTTTCCTTCAGCATGGCTACCAAACACACAGTTCTTTCAGTATATAGATTTGCAACATGGTGCATTTCTCCTTTTATTGTCATAGAGGAACAATAGGCAACAGGTAATATATGATTTGCAAGCTACAATTTTCGAAAGTACTCTTTTGGCTTGAGGTGAGGCCAGAATGTCTGTGTAACTCTGGTAGTGCACAGTAGTGAAAATCAGGCACCTCTGCCTCTGAGAGGATCCCTTTGTTTGTTCTTTCTGGAACTGACACGAAGGGAAAGGTGGAGAAAAACTGATGCATAAGCAGTAGTTATTTTCTGAAGGAAAGTGACAGTAGTGAAACATATTTAGTATAGCAAAGAGATTGCCAAGGGAGGAAATTGTTTATTTGAGGTTCTTGAAAGCTATAGGCATCAAGAAAGCAGAGAAATTCTTCAGAGGGGGACATGGGAATGTTTCTAATGGTTTCAGAGAATTAATGGGATAATAAAATAATTAAGAAAGGAGAAATTTCACCTGAGGCTGTCAAATTTGACATAACTGATAGGAGATGGAATTTCCTAGGTTATACTTGAAGAAGAATTAATTTAAGAAGTGTCAATTGGCCAATAAATCATTTTAGAAATGCAGAAGAGGTCTGTAGCTTGCACAAGAAAAATCTGTTTGTTTTTGTATGTGAAAAGATCACACATAGTATGCCAAACTCTGTTCAAATGTTGGCAGACAGGACTCTCTGAACAAAGACTGTTTCATCACTTTAAGCACAGTATCTTGTGGATTACTGTGCACTGTGAATTTTATTTATTTGTATTTCAGTTGTTTTTCTCTCTAATTTCAAAATGAATTTTCCAAATGTTATTTTTCTCTTCTATAATTTGTAATTTGTTTTCTCAACTGCATGTTTCTCACAAGCTAAAATCAGCAATAAGGCAAATATTTGGCTAAGAGCTTTGAGTGAGTGAGTTGCTCTTATTTCTAGACATCTTTATTGCTGCCCTCTGTATTTAATCTTCCCCTTCCCTGTTATATTTCTGTCATCCAAAAAAAGCATGGGATATGGGGTGACTCCTGCTCTGATTTTTTTAGATATTTTCTCTCTTCAGAAGGGTTGCAGTTGTTTTCATTTTGGTTTTGCTTTTTCAGATGAGAAACTACCACAAAACAGATCTGCGAGAGTGATCGCTGGTTTTCTGTGGTGTGTGTGATACTATAGGGCAATACTATCAATGCAATGCTGCTTCTATCAGTGAACCAAGATTTTTATTTCAGCTTCTTGTCTTGTGTAGTTTTTCTGCAGTTCTTGTTGTGGCCCAGACTTGTGACAAGGGCTGAGTTTGCCACTAAAGAGGATCAAATCACTGATCTTGTTTGGAGGAAAGGTAATTTCCAGGCTGTTTTTACGTGATATTTTACTTATGTCAATTTGTAATTCCTCAGAGAGCCTACTAGATTTTGTGGGGTCTGCTGTATTTACAGTTGGTGTGGACGTTACCGGTAGCCAACAAGGCCATTGTGGAGTAGGAGTGACATTGTCAGTCATCTTTTCTCCTGTCTGGACTTGCAGGCAAGGGAAATACACTTGTCTGAGCTGGTGTAGGAGGTTGTATGTGTACATAGATAAGAAGAAATTACCTTTATTTATGGGAAGAAATCCTCCTTCCATTTGGAGCTGGCAGGCTGAGCAAAACACTTGCAGTTCTCCTTCAGTAAATGCGAGATTGATGCCAGTCTTGCCTCATGCAAACCTTTAAACAGTTACTGCAAGACAAGGCGATTTCTGTTCACTGGCAGATTGGCCTTCTTGGACATAGTTTCAGCTGCTTTTTTGAAATTCCCATTGAAAATTCTTGAATTTAAAATGAGGCAGCATTTAAGAATACTCATTTTTGGAATTGCCCATTGTATTGGTAAGGTAGGACAAGTATTGGTAGCTATTTTGTAGCAATAGTTCACTTTTCATTTTCTTGCCGTGCAGTAGGATTTGTTCTCTTCTGTGGCATTCTCTTCTACTTGAAAAGCTTGACACTAAGTGGATATATATTTTTAAATATAGACAGGAAAGCTATTATTTTTTATTTAGCTTTTACTGTGTAATGGAATTTGTGACAAGGTTATTTGCTTCAGTATAATGTTGTGTACTGATTAGTGTTCTTTGGAAAGGGCCTTGAGGCGCGTTGCACGAAAGATGCTATATAAGTAGGGAATGGAAGGGTAAACGACCTTCATTTAAATGCAGTCAAGTAATCATTATCAAAGTTTTAAGCAATTTGAACTGCCTAACAGGAGGTATGATGACAATAATTGCCAATGTCCTTAAAGGACAGCTGTACCCATTTGATCACTGCCACATGCTTGAAGTTCATAAAAGGAAAACCACTTTGGACAAACTCTGTTATATTCGAAGATAACTATTTTAAAAACAAATAAGCAAACCAACCAGCCAATCAAAAAACCCCAAAAACCAAACAAGACAAAAAAAAACAACAACAAAAAAACCAACCAGCCAAAGAAAACCCAAAAAACTACCCCAAACCAACCAACATAAAACATCTATTTTAAAATGGATGTTATGGAAGTCTCTGCATGTAAATCAACAGTTTGACCATACAGCAGTGCAGGTGCCAGCACCGGAAGGCACGAGTGCATTATAAAGTTAAAAGAAAGAAAGAAGTGCATAAGTATTTAAACAGGAGTGGAGCAGGCAGTGTATATCTAACTAAGAAGGAATGGTTCTGCTGTGCAAGTGAAAGGAATGCTGGGCTCTGCAATGTTGTTCTGAGCTTAACCTTTAGGTAACTTGAGTCAAGGAAGGGAGTTATCCTGAGGGACTGAGTCAAAATGTATTCATATTTCTATTTGCTCTTTTCCATGGCCAGAACCATCTTGAAATATACCTCCATATGGACATGCACAATCAAAAAGGATTTTCCCCATTTTCTGAGGTGCATAAGGTCATATAGTGGAGCTTGGCCCAGCTTGGAACCAATAGTTTGTTTCTTAGGGTGGCTCTGTGCCAAGTTAATATTTCCTGTCTTTATCTTAATGTTCTTATCACTGGCATAGTCCCACCATCTTTCCACAGGCTAAGAAGAGCTCTGCAACCCTTCTGAGATGGGTATATAGAACACATGAGGGCCTAGGGAATCTCTAAGTCCGGTCTGCTACTGTCACTATATATTATAATATAAAATGATAAAGCGGTGTCTTAACATGAGCTAATTATTTTTGTCCTTCAGGACTCCAGTTGGCTGTTCAATAGTGTTATTGCCCTGGGAGTTACAAATCTTCTAATTTGCCGCATAAAAATATTTATTACTGTTTTATACTTATTTGTTCTTGTGCCAATGTTGTCTTTTTGACTTCAATAGTTCATCTCCAGTGTATATGCTTTGCTGATTATATTTTTACAGAAGAGTCATATTCCTATTCAGTCTTGGCAGGGTAGACCAAGCCAATGTCTTTTATTCTCTTTGAATGTACACACTTCATTCCCAGTGTCATTCCTATAGCCCTTCCCTGTCCTTTTTCCAGTTTAAATTAAATCTTCCCTGAATGAAATCAGAATTACTGTTCTGGTGAGGTTTCACTCTGAAATGACATTAATATTATCTGGAAAAAAAATCCTGTTTATATTCTGCAACTGTATAGCTTGTTTTCATATTTACATGTAATTAGTTAGTGAAAGTACATTTTCCAATCAGTTTATACTTTTCAGGGTTTTTTACTTTTTCTCTTCTTTGTGCTTAAGTTTCAACTTGTACTTTTTTTTCCCACTGTTATCTCGTAGTTGATAGTACTACTTTCTCTTCATTATCTTTGCTTACGCAGACTATCATATTTTACCAGGATGATATTTTGATTTTTTTTCTACTGGTGCTCTCCTAATTTTGTGTCATCTGGAGACTTCCATGTGTGTTTCTACTGATGTCATATTCATTCTCAGTAATGAAGTTAGAGGAGTTTTGCAGACTGATCTAAGAGGAGCTTCATTACCAAGCTTCCTTCACTTCATTAGATGTCCCTTCAATACTGTCATTAAATCCCTTTTAGTATTTCCTTAAATAATTTGCAGTCCTTTTACTAATTCCTATTTTTCCAGCTGTAACAAGGTAACATACACACACACATATATATATGCTGATGTGCAGTTAGATGATTCAGTAATTTCCTTTGCTTAAAATCAGCCATATTGTCAAATAAATTAGCTTGGCATAAATTACCTTACATCAACCATTGTAAGCTTTATCCCAATTTTTCTGTTATATCTGTATATGTATTTAAACATTGAATTAATAGAAGAATTATTGTCTGGATCAATTTACCTCTTCTGCCTCCTTAAATAATGGTGACTTCCCCTCAATTCCCTCCAAGTCCCAATAAAATTGTGGAGATTTAAGGAATAATTTCTATGACTGCTCCAGCACACTTCATTTTTTATCCCCCTATGTCTATTATTTTGACATGACCTGAATGTTTTAGCCAACCTATCCCTTTTTATGTTTTCACAGTCTATAACGTCATCAGACACCCCTTTCTGTCTATTTTTGTTTTTCCTGAAGAACACATGCATTTTGGTATATGTTCCAGCCCTGATTGCTGTTTCAATCTATTTTGCTTTTTTGCAATGGTTTTATTCATCATGTAGCACTCCAAACTTTCCCATTTTGTTCAAGAACACAAGTTGCAGAGCAACAAACCTTGGAAGTATTTCTTACTGATTGGATCCAGTTCTCTAATGAATCTATTTGTGAACTATGCTATCTAATTAATGGTTATTTGCATCAAAAATAGTATTTTCTTCTAGATGTCCCTCGTATTCCCCCCTCTGTTCTTTGAGCCATTATTGTGACCCTGTTTTCTTGATTTTCCCCTTCCTTTGAATCAAATCCAGATGTTGAAAATATGTGCCTCTCCCAACAGTCTTCCTTTCTTTTCTAGTTTACCATGAGTATATGCATAGATGTGTGCTCATTAATGGAGGGAGAGATCTCAATATAAATTTAGGGGAACAGTGTGCAAATTGTGTTGCAAAGGTAAAACTTAACATTTGCCTTTTTGAAAACTTTTCTCAGGGTTTTTGATAGCTCTTTCTCTGTTTTGGACTTAATTTTTTTGAAACTAAAATACATTCCAGTGAAGACTTCTGGGAAACGTGCAATATGTCTCACTCTATTTTAAATTGACCTACCATGGATCTTATACATGAAAAAATAAATATCTAATACATAGGAAATTGACATAATAGTTCACTGACTAAGTAATTTAATGTCAGTGAAATTCTTTAGAATTGTACTGTTCCTTTGGAGTCTCCCGGGCTACATCCATATAAACTAAATGGAGCCAGGGCCTACACTTAAGTGTGGACTCAAGGCCACTAACCTCCATTCTGTGCCACTTGTCCTCCAGGCTGGAGACTGGGACCTGGCCCACTTTATTTGTTAGTAGCTAAGAAGTTATTTCTGGAGAGAAATATTTGCCAAGTAAGTTCCTCTCTGGATGTCTCCCAGGAAATACGTTTCCCCCACAGCTACACGTAAGAAATGTTTATTCTTAATCAGTAAGAATGACTGATAGTAATCATGGCAGGTGGGAAGGGCTTGGGATGAACATTTATGTCTGAGCTGTTAAGTTTTCCAGCCTTCGGCCTACTTGGATATTGATTGTACTGAGTTGTTGTGTTGAATGGGGAGGAGCAAGGAAAATACTTTTTTTCCTGAATTTCTGACAGAGAATCACTGTCTCAGGCTGTGTGTGAGAACTGGGGTCCTGTAGAACTAAGAATATTGTTCCTGTATATCTGATGATAAGACACTGTCCTATTTTGTGTTCTTTCTACATGCTCGCAACTCTTCTCCACAAATTGTTCATGACAAAGTCATCCTCTTTGTACCTCACAGTCTTTACTGTGAGAAAAAATGCTGCTGTTCTCTCTGGACCATCAGGAAGCGCTCTTCTCTGTCTTCAGGAGCAAAACTAGCCTGTTCTAAATGAACAACTTCTGCATGGAGAAGGAGGAAAAAGGAGCACAGTTTTCAGTAGAAAAGCAAAAAAAAAATTAGGATGCTTCTTTGAACCAAACAGATTTTGCTTGAGCCTCCTGAGATTTTCTTGCCACTGCTTTCCAATGAAGCTGTATTTACAAGATTATTTTAGCATCAAAACTCAGCTGCATTTAATTCCACTGGATTGCACTTTTGTTACTTTGAAGAGGCACTGATGTGTATACCAGCTCTACAGAGTTCTGAAAGAGATTTAAGAAACAAATATCATAAAACAAACATGTCAGTAAAAATTCAATTATAAGTCAAAATGTCTTGTAGTTTAGAATGAAGAAAAAGAAAGGGAAAGCTAACAAAAGGAGAACATAGGTATATTTTTAGCCACAAAAGGATATTTTACATCTTTCCATGTCATAGTGCTGCATTGTGTCATAGCACAGGTGAAAAAAGAAATACTGCAAAGAGTAACTTGTATGAGAATGTTTTTTTACATATAGCTGATTAACAATAACAGTTCAGATGCTTAGAGAGCTAACACAGGTAATTTTAGTAAGAAAATTGCAGAAAAGCAACAAATAATTAAAGTGATGATGAAATTCTATTACTCCACTGGGATTATCTTTTTCAAAGAGAAAATAGCCTAATCCAGAGTTGAAAATGTAGAACTGGAAAGCAAGATTCTAAAATTCCTCATAAACTTAAGGTCTATGCAATGCCATGGCAACTTTCATTCATGGCCAAATAGGTTTTGGAGTCTACTTCACTGAAGATACTCAAGAACTGTCTGAACACAGTCCTGTCCCACGTGCTCTGGGGTGACCTTGCTTGCGCAGGGATGCTGGGCCAGATGATCCACTGTGGTCCCTTCCAACATGACCCATTCTGGGATCCTTTATCTTTTGATTTCTTGTATTTGAGGAGATTCATTTTATAGTGAGAAATTTTCTGTTGTCTTATCTACTCGTTTTGCATCTTCTGATATATTTAGCGGCACTGCAGATAGAGGTCAGATAAATAGAATTAGAATTTTTTTCACGATTTGCTATTATATTACATATGATTACAACACAACTATTATCTTTGCTACACCGGGAGCTACCTCTGACAATTACCTTGATAAAGCTAAAATTCCTGATATCAAATCGTGTTACAATGTTTTCAGTAGGAATCTGGTGATGATCTTGAGGAGAACTGACTACTAGGAACTGCAATTACTCCTCTAGTTTGTACTTGTCCTGGGAAAGTAACTGCTATATTTCTATTATCATACTTGGGCATTAAGCATAATTTTGACTTATTAGATGGCACCAAAATGTTGAACACATAAATATGCTTCCTTTAAATCATAAGTTACTTTGTTGAAGCTGGGTGTAAACTTTTCCTGGTAGTAAACTGTGTGATAAGAGTGCAAAGAAATCTGAACCTCAATTTCCATGTTGGCAAAATCCTTTCACAGACTCATTTGTAGTATGAGTAAGGTAAGCAGTGCTTTGAATTGATGAAGTGTTTCTCACTAGTGAGGTGAAAGTGAAATTAAACATGGTATTTTTCCCGTGTAAATCTCCTAATACTGCAGTTAAAATTTAGATGTCATGAATCAGCAGACAAACAAGTATGTGGAGTTGCTGTGCATGAAAGAAGTTATCTTATTTAGTCACATGTTGAGACTAACTCAATTTCTTCCTTGCATGTGATATTTTAGCTAAGCAGTAACTTAATTTGAATACACAAAGTAGTAAACTGCTATCTCTTGGAATCAATTTTACAGAGACATTTAGTCAATGCTGTTTGGAAAAAATAAGTTCAATATATGCTGTCATACATTAATAAGATCTAAGTTATTTTCTGGACCAAATGCATTAATGCGTTAGTTTATGCTTCTTTTCCTGAAGTATCTGTGAGTGTTTTCCTTCAGACTGTATCTGACCATTTTTGTGATAGGCTGGCTAGTGCATGGATGGCTTTTGTGTGTGAGTGGCTGCATTTTATATGACTTAGAATAAACAAGGTTACATCTTAATAATGCTTTAATAGGGGCTTCATTGATTATGTGTCACTCCTGTTAGTTCATAGGAGTTTCTATTAAGCATTTACTTGGGTGCATTTTCTGTGATTATGGCAAGCATTCAGTGGTTGGAACTCGCTCATTGTCTCTATTTAGCATTATCTCCTTTTTTATCTTTATACATCTGTGTGTATGAAGTGTTATTTCTCAAGGAAGTTTACAACAGTGATAAGAATATTGCATTAAAAAAGGAAAGGAAATTTGTGCCCTGTTACAGATTGTACTAATAGATATGCATGCCTGTTTATTTGAGAGAATAATTTTTTCTTAGGCATCCACAGTCATTTCAAATACAGCATGCAGTGCATCAATTCTATCAGATAATGTGTGTAATGTGTTCACATAAGCCTCTCAAGGCACAAATCTTCAATGTACAGAAGTTGTTTTATATTCTAGGCTTTCTAAACTGTACTAACTATACAGACTGTATCAATCTGATAGTTTGGAGGCAGATTTATAAAACACAGAAGTGCAGGGCTGTGTGAAAGGTGAGATCTTTGTATTTGAATTTTACTTGAATTGATCCATAAAGTTATTTTTAGAAGTTACATTCTCATAACATCTACATAATCTGGTTTACTCTAATCTGATTTTTCCAAGCTTTTTAAGCAGTGCTGAAAATTACTTTAGGGAATAGATTTGCTTTCAAACTGAGTTTTCAGAATAAAGTTCGGGTCATTGTGTTCCTTAAGAGATTGGCTGAATGCCACTAATAGTATGTTGTGACTGTTTTTAAACCTGACAGTTGGCTACAATACACTTGAGTAACTTCCAGTTTTATTGTCAAGCCAAGGTATGATTTCAGTAGAGATGGTATCTGGCATCCACAGAAGATATTATCATCAGTTAGAAATAAGATGCACTTCATCATTTTTTGCAGGTTTACTCATTATGTTGTGCCCTGCATTTGAATTAAGTTTGTAAAAAAATATTTTAAAATGTTAGTTTGCAGTTTAGAAGCCTCTGAGGTATGACATGAATATCAATACCAACAAAGCTCTCATGGAGCACATACAGTATCCCAGTTTGGGAGATGCTTTAAAAAATGGTTTCAGATTAAAATAATTAAAATTCAGAATTAGTCCCATTGACCTGAGAAAAAACAGATTTGTAGACATAGACAATATCCTTTATTAGGTTAGTGGCTCTGGATGGAACTGTTGAAGAAGTGCTTGCTTAACATCTTTTTTATAAAAGGCATATTCATTACTACTATTGCTTTTTGTGTAATATGGATGGAGTCAAAACGAAATTCTGCACCTGCATATTCCTGGTTGTTGAGAAATGCTAAGTGAAGAACACTACCAATACAGAAAGTGTCACTTCCAAATCTAGTTTTTTAAAACACCTCTAGAGAATCATGTCACTGCACAGACAAGAAGCCTTTGACATCACGCCTTCTCAGGCAGTTCTCTTTCTTCCTTTCTTCATAGTTCACGTTGGATTAACAGAATTAATGGGGTAACTTTTTATCGTGCCTTACTTCTCAAATGTTAACACTTGCTTAACTGTGGGCAGGTTTTTTTAGGTCTCTAAAAATTTGCCATTTCAAATTACAAAAATCAACATGGCTTAAAGCATGTCTTTCATTCTTCTGCTACAAAATTTCATTATTATAGAGTAAGGTGTAAGAATGGTGAATCTGCACAAATGCATATGAATAACAGACCTGATTCTCCCCTGACATGTCCATTCATTTAAAGAGAATAGTGCTGCAAGACAGTTGGATAGTTGGGTCCAATAGTAAACTACCATGCTGTAGCTGTGTTTGTAATCTCGTGAATTTGAGCTGTACCATGGAGGTCTTCAAAACGTTAAACATTTGTGGACCAATTTATTTAAGCTCATGAACATCAAAAAACAAGAGACTTAAAGCTATTAAAGAGAGCAAAAGATGCAGATTTAGATCCATAATGAGGTCTTGAAAATCACTAGTTTGTGTGCTGAGGTCACATGATCTTGACTTTTCAGGAGCCGTGAGCCAGTCATTGCATGGAGGGTGCATATCTATATATAGATACAGGTACCAGACCTGATGATTTACCAAATGGGATCTTTTATTCTAAAGGGCAGCCAACCTCCTGATGCCTGCCTGTGGCTGGAGTTAAGGGGAGAATGCAGGGGCTGGTCACCTCCATGACTGAGTTTCTGCCCAACTTCTGGCACTGGCACAGCCAGGACCTGAAAGACTGCAGGCTGGGGGCAGGGACATCTTGGTGGCAGGGACAGTGTGGCTGACTGAAAAGTTGGGTGAAATAATCTGCAAGTCTGACTTGCTGTTCTGCCAGAGTGGAGGTTGTTGGGATGCAGTTTCTGACATGAAGTGAGTTAATGGTGGAGATGGGGCGTTTGTGCACAAATCCAGGCATGGCTCTGCAGGCCCATCTCTTGCTACCATGTGCAGCACCAACAGCAAAGATGGTCATGCCTCCCATGTTACAGAAATACATTAAAATTTATAGTATTTATTTGTAAACTCACAGATCATGTGCTATACTCTGTAAAGTGTGATTTTTCTTCTTTTTTTTTTTTTTTCCTTCTGGTTTAATGTTCAGAGTTAGTGTCATCCTAATTAGTTTCCACTGACAGAATAAATATTGTTCCATCTGTGCACTATTACAGTCAGCGACTGAAGGTTTGAAACACTTGAGCAGTGGATGTCAAGTAGTCTGTAAAGGGACTGGAAAGCAACTCATTTTGCATATATCACCATTCAGAAGGAGGTTATGGGAGCAATTCTCATCTGTACTGCCTATCATCCCAAAATGATGCCAAAATTTTGTTCCTTTTTTCAACAGAATTTACTTGATAATGATCATGAATAATAAAATTAAAGGATTTCTTGCATTGTGACAACATAAAGCCTTTTTCTTTTTACAAGTTTGCAAATATGTTTTACAAAGGAAACATTTATTACCAAATACTGAGAGTAGGCCAGATGAACTAATATCCTTATTTATTAGACATTCCTGAGACAAGAGGCAGAGCAACTTGTCAGAAATCTCCTTTCCTTTTCCTGTGCATTTTACCGTGCAAAAGGAAATGCACATTTGTAAAAGGTAACTCTATTTAAGACTTAATCCTGGAAATTCCTTTGGCTGTGATTAAAGCAAAATTAAAAAGCAAGTGAACACTGTATCTAGAGTTAATTTTGGCGTTGCGGAGGGCTTTCAGAAAACTAGTCAGGCAGGAGAAGCAGGCACACAGGCTTCCCTGTAAGAGAAACTGGTTTGTGGCTGCAAGGCTGTCTGACATTGAAAATATTTCTTGTGAGTAATAATCCTTTACTTAATGTGATGGAATTTTTCCAGTTCAACTTCTTGTAGCTTGATTAAACAAATTAATTTTTACATAATTGGAAATCAGCGCAGCTCTTCATGAAGTTGTTTCTTGGTATTTAAAAAATAGTCTTAAAAGAACATTGACATCTCAACTATTTGAAAAGAGACAAATCCCAGGCAGCATCCTTAGGAAATGGTATAGACTATATAAATCCGATTACCCAAATTCTTTATTAGCTGAAACAGAACAATATGTGATGCTATCTATGAAATGTATAGCTAATACCCCTGAGTATCCAAAAATATTCAGTATCTGCATATTATACTAATGACTAAAGCTGCCCAATCCCTTTGGATTTTTTTTATATTTTTTTAATTCTCAGAAACATTAAGGGTAAATGTAAATATTTCTTTAGCAATTCTATAATAAGAAACTTTAATTTGCATAAGATTATTATAGTTAAAGACCATGCATTCAGCTTTAGGCAGTAATTGACTGCAAACCTAATTTTCAAACCTATAGAAACCTGTGCAGAGTTCCTTGGACATGTTTGAGGTTTGTTTGTTTGATTTTTGGATTTGTGGGGGTTATTGTTGTTTGTTTGGCGTTTGAGTGGGTTCTTTTGGTTTGGTCGGTTGGGTTTTCTTATACGTTAAATTTAGGGACATATAAAAAAAAGAAGAGATGCTCCTGCTGTGCTGTGGTTTTTAATGTTGAGAAATTGTACATTTCACTTTGAATATATTCGGCTTACTCTGATAAAAAATAAAACTTTTATATACATAAAGGAGGAAAAATGCCATTTATTAGGAATTTAATAATTCTATCTTCTTTACTTGAAGCTTGTGTTATTTTTTAAATAAACTTTGCTATACAGATTAAATTATATGGCAGCTTTAAAAACTAGAACTTGTAAAAAAATGGCCTTACAAAAATGTTATTCTACCTCATGTTTAAATACTTAGATTCTGTCTCACTGAAACATATGTTCTTTGGATTTAAAAAGAGCTAAAACCATGAATATTGGCACAATTAAGAAATCACATGGTGCCACTGATTGATAGGTAGTTGAATGAAAATGAACTGAAAGGCTTGTAGAAGTAAATGTGTATTCTACTACTGCTTAGACAAATGCTCTTGTGTTTACCTGAGTTGTAGGAGAGTTACGGAGGTGAAAAGAAGCACCTTTCCTTTCCATGTTTAGTTTGTTCATGTCAGTATTTTCACTGTGCAGTCAGTCATAAACAGAGGAACAGGCTCACCCTGAAAGAGAGAGCAATTTTAAAATTTCACAATTTCACAACTTTTTTTACGTCATCATTACACCAGAAACAAGTGAACAAATGGAAACCCCTGAAAATTAAATATGTGCTGGAAGGGCATGCTGGCCTTTAACGTTGACTGTCTGGCAAGAACCATTTACTTATTTAAGCTTTTTTAAAAACCAATTTCTGTAACCAGCTAAGCCAAAGAGATGCTCCTCTCTAAGAAATAATTTAAAGGTTGTAATTGGAGAAAGGCCTTTTTATTATTCTTAAACCATTTTGTTGATTCTCCCCCACCCTTTTTTTCCCCCCATTTATTATGTGTTCCCTAAAGGCCTCCTACACATTGAAGTCCACAGTGAAACTCACTAGTGGGGATGAAGCAGGGAAGCCACTGCAGGACTCCCTATTTCAAAGCTGAACCAATATTCACCATTGACACATTCATTCATCTGTGCAGGGTCATTGGAAATCCTCTTTCTCTAGTTTTGCCTTCCCTTCAGGGAGCAATGCTTAAAAGAGCAAACCCCTGGTGTGAAGAGATAGAAGAATTCTCAGCGTGGCCAGTGGTGCCAGGAATCGAATTAAAGTTGTCCATTTGCAGATTGCTGTATACTCAGCTCCCAGCATATTCAGCTGTGGGGCTTGATGCTGAGGTTTTATTTGAAATGTTGATGGTGGCACTTGGTTGTATTAAAAAAAAAAATTGGGGGCAAAAAGTAGTTTCTCAGAAAAAGAGAAAAAGATGCTGAATTTCAACATGTGCATGGTTCCTGCTGTTCCTTTTAGGTCTGGAGGTTGTTAAGGATCACATGCCAGGGAGGTAAATAATTACAGAATTTACTTCTTTGGGTAATTTAACACTTGTCACTTATTCTGCTATTGTTGACATCTCTATTTTGGCATAAATCAGATTCTGACATTACTAAACCTGCAATTTTGTTTTTCTTCACACACATTATCTCTTCCATGTGAAAGGCACTGGGGAGACACGGGCTGCCATGAAATCTGAAATGCCTGCAGTCAACACGAAGAGCGCCTCTTTATTTCAGTTTCATTGCCTGTTAATAGAGATGAACTTGGTGCACATTTGGGCACATTTAGAAATTGTCAAACAGAGATTCTGTAAAAGGAGTTCTAAGAATTTAAAGAAGTCTCTGTCAGTTTGGAGGATGAAAGGATAAGCACAGTTAACCGTTTGGTCACCTGCCCAAATTCCCATTCCAGCAAACATAGTCCCCGCATGTGTGGGCGGAGGAGGAGTTGTCGCGGTATATCCTTGTCCTTCGTGACTGCTAGAAGGTTTAATTCTTGTGACTAATTTCAAAGAAATCTCAGGCAAAGGGTGTTTCTGTGAGTAACAGTGGCATGATCTGCCACCAACATAAATCGCAGTTTCTTCAAGGAGCATCAGGAAATGAAGGTGGAAGAAAGAGTTGGAGGCTACGAATTACACCATTGCCTAATTATGCAGCTTTATTCATATGACTAACGAGATATCCACATGCGTGTCAGCAACACAGAGGCCTAAATTATAGACATTCATAACAACTTGGAGAAGGTAGCAGGGAAACTGTTCAAACAATTTAAATTCTCTGTCACAGCAACTTGTGACTTTAGATAGAGCCATCCCAGAAATACAGATTAAATTTTCCTTTTCAACTAAATCACACAGGTGGTATCTTTATGCAGTGCATATAAAAGTAAGCTCATTGTTCATCCTGTAACCAGCACTTCTATACCCAAGTATGTTAGGTGTTATAAAGAGGTAACATTACAGTGAGATATTTTAATCTAGTTGAATGACCTTACACAAGGGGAAGCGTTTTTCCAAGAGGGGCAGCCCAGTAATGAGGGTGAGGTGTGTCCTAAAATGCCCCAGAGCTCATTCTAGCTTATCAACTACTGCTTCAATTCCTAATTTGTGGGGCACTCTGTGCTTTTTCTGGGCAGTCTATCATTTAAAGTGCTGTGAGAGACAGTTTAATCATTTTAAGAGTATGCTGTGTAACTGATCTTAGAAGTATCCAGTACTCACCAGAGATTTATTGAAAAAACATTTGTACCATGACTGTCTTTCCTTTGAAAATAGTCAAAATATTAAAAAAAGCAGTCATGCTCAGCAGCAGTTTTCATTGATGCATTTAGAACATTCCTCCTCTTTAGCATCCAGACCTTTTTTAAGAAATGTCATTGCTGGTTATCCTCAATACAGAATGGCCCATCAAACCTACCTTGGTGCAACCTTACCTCTTAAATATCAACCCATGCCCCGTAACCATTTGTTATCAAGTACCTTTTAGTTCAGTCATGGCAAACTCGGTTTAACATATAGAATGAAAAAAAAAAAAAAAAGGATAGGACTTAAGGCAATTTTTATTGAATCAAATATAGGATATTTACTTGAAATGTTTTGGATGCATTCTTGAAAAATGACAAAAGATCTTTGCATAATAATGTGCCTAGATAATTTTGTGCCTAATAAAAACCATGAGAAATTTAAAAAAAAAGGAAAAAGAAAATAAAAACAACTGACAAAAAATGAGGTAAGGCAAATTTAAATTTTCCTTAACCTTAGCATCTACCAAACTGTACTTAGAAAATTATTATTAGAATTATTATTAGTAGTATTATTAATTGTTGTTAGAAAATACTTGAGTATAAAGGTTCTGCCTCACTTTCCTCTCTTTTTTGGACTGACGTTTCTGAAGTCCTCATAAATGTGATTTTCTTGTTTCTGCTGTCTACTTCATTCTCAATAGTAGCTGTGTCTTCAGAGCAGCTAACCGCACATACTGGTACAGTGGGTTGGGTATTCACTTGCCACTTAGTAAGTGCACTGACAGAGGCTGAGATGGGATTTCTCCACACGAATTTCACAAGACATTGGGAGTGAGTGTGGAAGGGCTGTGCTGTATCTGCAGTTAAATTCCTGAAGTGAGTGGCAATCACCCAACCTGGCCTTCAGTACATGAAGAAACCAGAAACAATCTTGATAGGTGGTAGGAACAGGATGCTGCTTTGTTCACTTCAAAAACCTTTGCTGTCCTATTTTCTGACCACCCTTTAGCACTGCTGCTCTTGATTTGGCACAGCTTTAAGTTTGAGATAGAGGACAGTGCAGAAATGCATGTAAAGAACTGAGGAATGGGGAAGGGGAGAAGGAGGTCATGTATGTCAGATACAGGAAGAAAGATGCATCTGAAAGATCTGTGTCTGTTGGAGATCACCTATCTTTTTGCCAGTGAATAAACTCGTAACATGGCTTGAGTATAAAAGGAATTAACTGTTTTGGGGTTTTTTTTTACATTTTTCATTTTAAAAAATTATATCATTCTCCAGGCGGAAACAATATTGCAGTATACTATAGTGCAGCAGGAAGGTTGCTGAAAAAAGGGTCACTTAGAATTTCTCAAAAGGACATGTATTCAGGATTGCAGTTGATATAGTCTGTACTGGGATAGTCCAAAACATCTGGGGGTGCTTTTCTGTTAGTGTAATTTTTCTGTGTGTTAATTCTGGAGTAGACATTGAGCTATCACTAGAATAAGCATCATCTTTACTCTGGGAGGGGAAATAAATATATGTGTACATTTATACATATGTATACATAGAAAGAGAGGGAGCTTTGCTGAATCAAAGCTTTATAATTCTTCTCTTTAAAATCCACATAAAATACAAATACAGAATCAAGACTGGAATAGCGAGGAATGTATTTCCCATCTCATGCTGCAGGGCATAAGCTAATCTGCTGCTGAGATCAGGCAGGAACCCTTCTTCAACCCTGTGTTGTTTTTCATTACACAACTGGCTGTTTGCATTATGTTTTTTATTAGAACTTGATTGTTTAATGACAAAGATACAGAGTTATGCTAAAATAAATAGAAAGCTCAATAGTGGAGAAGGAGAAAATAAACTCAATGAAAAATAAAGGCAAGGACTGCTAGATTCTGCTGCACTCACCCCAATCCATCCAAAGCCTGCAAATATGTTCCTCAATTACACATGCATTTGCTTTATTAACCCGCATCCCCCAACAAAAGCCCCCAGCTGTATTGCATAGGACCTGGTGGTGTTCCTTTTGCTTCCTTCATTTCATAAGGAGATATTTCCATAAACAATTTCAGTTAGGAAAGTTGCGTACTAGACTGCTCTACCTTTAAAGAAAGAACTGCAAGTCTGTGTGTTAAAACCAGTCTGAAATACAGGGAATATTATCTGCCTTAAGATAAAGGATTGCAGTTCTGTTGGACAAATGTTCTCATCTGCTGCAACTCATCTATTATGTAGCTTTTGTAAATGTGTTATAATAGAACACTAGCCTTGGCAGTCTGCAGAGTTGGTTTGTGTGCAGTTGTTCGGACAAGTGATTGCTTATATTGGAACAATTGAGTTTATTTTTGGGTTTGGGGGCAGGGGAGAAGGGGCTTGTTCCTTTGAAAAAGCCAGCAAAAAAAGACCATGCAGGATACCAAGTGAAACAATTTCATGAAGTATTTCATCCAAGTTGCTTTCAACTCCACAAAAAAAAAAAAAAAAAAAAAAAAAAAAAAAATTAGGTTGGAAGGGGCCTTAAAAATCACCTAATTCCAGCTTCTCTGTCATAGACAGGCTGTACCCTTCCACTACACCACATTGCTCAAAGTGCATCCGACCTGGCCTTGAAAACTTCCAGGGTTGAGACATCCACAGATTCTCCAAGTAACCTGTTCAAGTGCCTCACCAACCATCACTGTTAAGAATGTCTTCCTAATACCTAATCTAAACCTGCCCTCTTTCAGTTTGAAGCCATTCCCCCTTGTCCTGTCACTACATGCCCTTGTACTTCTCCAGCTCTCTAGTAGTTCCTTTTGTATACGGAAAAGTCACCATAAAGAGAGAGAGGGGAGAACAGAAATCAGAGGTGTTCTGTACTCAAAGGTACTCTACAATTGTTTATGGTACCTTTTGCTGGAGGGTAAATTGTGGTTGATGCTGGGTCCTACTTGGAGAAGGTCATCTATAATACTGGAATTTAATTGATGGAGAAGATAGTGTCTATGCTACTGTAGAAGGTGCAATAAATTTTACATGGGGTCCCATTTCTGCTATTTATGCTGTCTTGTGGTGGAGTTGTCCTGAGACAAGCCACTCCAGGGCTCGACTCTGGTTTTGATGACAGCAAACATTCCCACTTGAGCTGTCATCGTCTCCTGCTTGGCCCTGTGGAGAGCCCTCAACCTCCGTGGAGGCTCTGGGTGATGGCGGCACCTTAAATATGGGTGTTAAGGTTCTTCTCACTGTCCTTTTTATAGAATGCTGCTGCTCTTTCTGACCAGTTCAATGTTTTGAGGCAAATTCTGCCTGGAGTTCAACCTGCCCCTGTAGCTTCACCTCCTTCTTTGACGTCCTACGCTTTTGCAGTTTCTTATGCTAGTCCATACTCATGTATATATGACATACCATCTATGGGTAGCAGCCTGGAGTAATGTAAAATTTGGTAAGTCCTAGTTCTTCAATGGAAACTCCTCTAAAAGTCAGATCAGGCTTTTGTGATCAGGCTAAGCAGGCTTAGAGATATCAGGAGGAAAAGTCTCAATTTCTATTGAAAGTCAGGCATTGTCCAGGGTCAGCATCTTAGGTGAGCAGACTGGTATTTTGTAGACTTGATAAAATACAGAGGATCTGAGGCAGAAAAGTGATTCTCTAACTTGTTGTTTTTGTGGTAGTGTTAGGCTACAGAGGGAGTACACTGAAGGTTCCCCCCTGCTTTATAATGATGTCTAAAATACCTCCTATGGATGCTACATTTCTGTCAGCCCCAGTTTTAAACTACAAAAAATATCACAGTGTATGGTATTGAAGGACTTACTGATGAACAATTGGTGTTTCAGAGCATCTGTGCTTAGTAAAATCAACAGTACAAAATGCATATTATGCATCTTGGACCATCGGGTTGTCACTCACAAATGATGTGAAGTTTAATGCATTATTCACAAGTACAAGAGAAGGCAGTCCAAAGCAGTTGTGGAGTCTCTGTTATGTTATTTTATCGTATTTTATGTTATGTTATTTTGCAGAGAGCAGAAGCTAAGTATGTGACTTAAAGGTGCAGAGTTTGGAATTGCATGATAGGATAAGCAGCAGCCACACTGAAAATGTTGGATCTAAGTAAAATTCAGTTCAGACTTAACAAACTGGAAGATATTTTGATCTTAAAGCTGCAAAAACCCATCTGGGAATGAGTTAAGGGTTTGGGGTTGTGTTGGGATTTTTTTCCTTTTTCCACTTTGTAGTGCAAAGAAGCACATAGCACGAAATCAAATGAAACTGGCATTAATTTGGTAGTCTCAGTTCTCATTGTCCTATTGATTCAGAAAGCTGCAAACAGATACAGAGGCTTAAAGGCTGCATTTAGGGCTGCTGAAGTTTGGGGCTAGGCTATACAAAGGATGCAGTGAAAGCACTCATTCAGTAAGGAACTCTTCCTAACATCTTAACATGGAATTCCGATATAAAAATCTTGGTCCAAGAGAACTGGTCTTCATCATTTTGTTGGTGGTTTCATTATTGATTACTCATGTTTATGCACTTCTTTCCAAAGTCTTGGCCGCCAACACAAACCTTGTCCAGCAGAATCTAGTAAGCAAAACAACATTTGCATCCCTATGTATTTCTCGTAGTGAGGGAGAAAAAGGTTGTCTCGGTTGTTTCTTATTGATAACTTTAAATATTATGTCAAGCTGAAATCAATTGTATGAGAGAACAGAAGCTCAAGATTCCTCAAGATTCACTCTGGATATTTAATTAGCTAGAGTTTATATGTGCACTTTATTTTCTTTTTTGCCACATTCAGCATTTGTTAGGTAGTAGTATTGATGGGACTAGTGTGATAAGGTGTGCGTCTAGTTAAATTGAACCTTCTGTCGATGAAAACTTAGCTTTTGTGGGTGGCTGTCTTTTATGAATAATATATATCACAATATTACATTTTCAGATCTTGATGTTCTTTACATTAAGAATTTGGGGGGGTTGGTGCTAAGTAGGTATTAGGATTTGATAGTATGTGAAACATGTAGGAGAAACAGCATTAGCTATAGATGTATGTGTGTGTAAATATATATACATTTATTAGATATCCATAATTTTATTTTGAAACCAAGCAATTTGCTGGTTTTTCCTCAAGCATTTACAGCTGTTACTGTGGAAGGAGAACTGACAAGTGTTTTTTCAAGTATCTCTTGTTATTGGCCATTTTTGTTCATTATTATTCAGCTGGTGACAAAAACATTTATTATTTGTGTATTAATGACTGGAATTCTTAAGAGATGGATGATCAGTCAAACAAAGCTAGGTGGAATTAACTTTATGCATGCTTTGTAGTTGATAGCGGACTCGCAGTACTCTGTATATTCCATAAATACTCTGATTAAGTATCATTTATAGACCCAATTCAGCCTTGCACAGTATTTTAAGCAGTTTTAAAATTTCCTCTGGAAATATTGAACCCCAAGTATTTTCAAATATATTTTCATGGGGAAGAAAGTCTATATTGCAGTAAATATCTATCATCACAGCTACCAATTCCTTGAGCTTAATTATGACACTACTAAATGTGAAAATCTATTCAGTGCTAGGAACACTTTTCACATTACATTCACGCTAAAGATTGGCTGTTAAGAGCTCATTACTGGTAGTTTTCTAAAGAGTGGTTTATTAAACACTGTTACCTAATAAGCATCTTTGGTGGTGCAAATTGCTGAAAACAGTAATGAGTCTGATTAGACTTCATTTCAATTACGACAGCTTGTCTAGCAAAAAAAAAAAGAAAGAAAAAAAGGGGAAAAAATCTCTCCTTGATGCTTTGGAATCTGGCTACAAGGCATTAGATGGTTTAAAAGGAAAATGCCACCTCTGTGTTTCCTTTCCACAGTTCAGTAATGAATAGAGAGCTGTCCAAGTAGCCATCCAATTTAACACATTGGAAAACTAGATGGGCAGCGTTGGAAGCACAATCCTGTTTGCTTAAAAATTCTACAAAGGCTTTTCAGTTAGTATATCTAAATAGGGTCATATTTAGGTTTCCTCTGCTTCCCTTGTGTAATAGTGTAAAACTGTAAGAAGAGAGAAAATTAAAATGATTCACTCCTACCTGCTTTGCAGAGGTTATGCATTCCTCTGATTAGTGTAATGCACCTTTCAATTGTTATCTGTAAATCTTTTACAGATCTGTAAATCTTTTACATGCAATCACAAAACTATCACACCATTCACGGTACCTCATATTTCAATCTGGTCTTGGTTTTAACTTTAAAAATTATTTTTCTGGAGTAAAAGTAACTTTTAAGAAGTGTTTACTACTAATATCAGATAATATCAGTGAATATGTATTTGTTTGTGAATGTAATTCTTGATGTTAAGTGTGTTTAATTATATTAGTGCTAAGTACTCTTTAAGTCATTCCTGTATGCTACTTACACATTCTGGATGAAAAGAGAAGTGTCAATAGAAAAAATAATTTAAGCTTATAATTGCTGAATACTTAGTAAGTTTCTAATGTTCCTGTGGAGAGTGTATAGCATTTTTAATACTAAATCTGTGTGAGTGCACTTTTCTAATATTATTTAATACCAAATTAGATGCAGACTTTTCTAACTAAAATCTTGTAATAAAGTATGCCTGGAGAAATGGCAGAAGGGAGATGCACAGGGAAGAGTACAGGGCTGCTGAAAGCAATTTATTGGACTGGTATCTCAGAATGTGGCTGAAATCAGACACTGTCCAGTCAGTTTACAGCGAATTTTAGAAAGGCTCACATTCAATAAAGTTTGAATGCCACCTAATTAGACATAGGAAATTAATCAGAAACTCAGCTAGTGCAGTGAATATCAGAACTCTCTATCAGGATTTTAATGAAATATTTTCTGTGATGAATTTTTATTAAACACGCACCCCAAACACTGGTGAATAAAATATGATTTGTGTAACTAACACATTTTAATTTGACACATTTATCTCCTTTGCAATAAATTGTAAACTTCAGTAGTTCTGATTTCAAACCAGAGAAGTGACAGAAGAATCATGCCCATGAACCTGGGGTCTAAGTATCTTGTATTGGCCTCAAAACCCCTTTTTGTGATGTTACCTTTCTACCTTGTGTTAGAAATCCTTACAGTTAGCTGTTATATTTTGTATATGTTTTGTGAGAGGGCTTTCATCAGTGTGCATCACCAAACATCAAGTAAAATAGTGGGGAGGCGGGGTGTGGGGGGGGAGTTGGGGATTTTTTTTAGCTGCATACAAACACAAGTGCTATTATTCTGCTATACAAATGTGTGCCTGTAGTGCGCTTTGAGATGCTAATCAGTGGAGCTTGACTTCTGTACCCTGAAGCAAATTTTAAAAGTATTTCATCATTAGGTGACTACATATGCAATAAGACTATGGACAAAATTACAGAAAAATAACAGAGATTATTGTTATTTAAGCTATCAACAGTACTCAGCTAGTTATTGATACAATCATTGCATGGTTGAGATTTTTGTTGTATCTTGAAGGCTGTTTACAGAAATGGCTAAATTTGTGTGATAGCTGCAAAGGAATGTGACATTTTATCAGCTGGGCTCTGTAATTTCTTTCTGTTTTTGAAACCAGTATAATTTTTTTTCTGCCTGTGCACCCTCTCAATGACATCTGTGTGTCTTAGGACATGGCTTAACTTTTCCTGTTGCAGGATGATCTCTAACTTTTTTTTTTTTCTTGAGAAAGGAGAACCAACATCTAATTTGACGAGTTAGTCTCTTTTCCTTACCACTCTCTCCAGGAATATGGAAAAAATATCAGCATACACAGAGTTCAATTTCTCAGTTGAGACATTCTCTCTCTGGTGCCTTGGTGCCTGTGTGTCTAAAATATATAAATGGAGAGAGAGGGAGAGAGAGAGATTTCTATATTTGTCTATAGAAAATTCCCTGTTCCTCCTCTCCCCGTCCCCCAGATAATTTGTCAAGCCAACTGAACAATCTATATAGTTCCTTTCAAATGCTCAGGAAATAATACAGTAAGTTCCAAACCAAGAGCATGCAAAAAATTGGCTATGTTCCATTTTTCAGTAGCTAATTCAGATACATTTTATTGAGTGAGCAAGAAAGAATCTTTGGAATTTGTGCAATACAGTAATTGAAAGGTTTAAGTGGGGGAAAGATTTATCTCAGCTTAGTTTTTCCAGGATGACAGTTCTTTGGTTGTGCTTCTGCTTTTAATCTTGTTTCTCTGCTTTGGGGGGAGCAGGAAGGAAAGGAAGGGTCAGCTGCTCGCACAGCCGAGCCGGGGAAGGAGCTGTGCCAGAGCTCTTTTTTCCCTAAGAGCGTGATTAGTACAGTTCTGATGACTTAGCTGAGGTGTTCCCTGCCCTGGGGAGGAAATCTCGGGTTCCATGTGGTAACATCATCCCTTCTTACAACAACGTGATCTCCCATACTGTAATATAGACGTTGTTGTTTGTTTGGGTTTTTAATGGAGACACCAAATCGGTGTACAGGTTGAGAATGCAATCCTTTTGCACAGGATATTCTCTTCGGAAAGGCGGTGTGTGCCAGCAGTAGCTGCTCTGATGCGTGTAGTAGAGAAAAATGTGTGTGGTGTGTCTCTGGTACGATGGGAAAAAGGGAGAGAGTGGATGAGCTCTGCTAAGAGCTCCCTGCTCTTAATCCTGGGCCATGTCAGGAGCATTCTAAAGCAGTTTATCTTCATATGTCGTCTTGTATATAAGAAACAACACTAAACCCACCAAAACTCATTTCATATGTAGCTTTTGCCACAGCCTTCAGATCAAAGTTATTTTCTTCAGGCTGGACTAAATTATACACAGGTCCCAGGAGTGAAGGACACTGAATTAATGCACTATGTCAACCAGTCCTGGCTATAGAATATTTTTACTGAAGTGTGAGACGCAACATCTCTTTACTATTTCATTAAAAATTAATGTGCAGATTGCCAAAAAGCATAAATAACATAAACAATTTTTGTGAAAGCTTTGTATACTGTGGACACATGTTAAGGATTTTTTTTCCTTGAGTATCAGATTACTTCTATATATACATTTAATCAGTATTTGTTCTCATTTAGCTAATTAGCAGAGGTATTCTAATCTGAGTAAAGCAACTGTTCATACCTATCCTACAAGGGTAGGTTTTGAAATAAGTGCTTTAAAAGGAAAGTAGTATTCCTGGTTCCAAGCTGGAGCATTGTGCTACTGGCCCATATAAATTTGCTTTTTCACTTATGTTAGTTGAATGTAATGACTCGAACCTGACTACAGTTATTTGAAACTTATCAAAATTGAGCTTTACCTTTATATTTTTAAAGCAAATAGAGCTGGCTAGATGAATCTCTGGAATTACTCTTTTGTTGCTATACATAAAGCTGTGAAATACATACCTACTTTTTTTAGATATGATGAGTGAAAAATATGTTAAAATTATATTATAGTGGAATTTATACAGACTGCTGCTGCTGTTAATTGAAGGAAAATATATTTTAAATAACTCCTCCTGCCTAACTTGGTCTTATGTTTTAAAGCAAGGTGATTTTCTAACATTTTGGAACAGCAATATATAAAAATAACTCAACATCAGTTAAATCTGTATTTATTGTGCACCCACTTTGTTCAAATAAAGAATGTCCCTGTATGGCAGTTTTAACCCCATTTATCCTCATGCACAAGTGCTCACCTGTTATTTACTCACATAAGAGAAGGTCGATACTGCAGAACAAGGGGAGTGCTCTGTTGTGACATAAAACATACATATTCATTAGCTCTGCTGTCCCTTTGGACACGTGTGGTATGTCCTGGTGATCTTTATTTGGCAAAAGGAAGTGAGCTTAAGAAGGAAATTGTCTTAATGGATTTACGATACGTTTAAAAAAGCTTTATTAGTGGCAAGGAACCAAAGCAATAATTCTGAGTGTGAATGAAAGAGTAAAGAGAAACCATTTGCTAAAACATGATTAGCAACATTAGAAATGGAAAAATAATAGAATCCAGTATTTGAAAATTATAATTTTCAGATATTAAAGGGGTTTTTTTTCCTAGAAGCTCTTAGGTCAAGATCTGAATGTTCCATGACAGGCTCCCTAGTGCTGCAAATTTATTCCTTTTGCCTCTCACTTACTTGCTAAAAAACAAGTTCAGGGTTTTGTGTTTCACCTGCTTCAGCTGATTACGTGAGAAACACGATAAAGCATGAAGGTATTTTGTCTGCTCTGCTTTTAAGGATTTGTGTTATGCTCTTTCAAGGTAAATATGCTTCAAACTCCAGTTCTTGAAGAAAAACCAAATAAAAGGCTACTTCTGCTATTTTGTTACCTAAAAAGAGAATATGCATTTTGCTGCACTTCTGAAAGCTTCAGTTTGGTTTATTTGAGTCTTGAAATAAGCACTTCAGTTGGAGCACAATCACACTCCAGGTCTAAAATATTTTGCATTTTCAGATATGCATAAATACGTGTGCCAAGTGGCCAAACTCTGTATTCATTCATTATTATATTTTGTCATGTGAATATTGTAATTCTCATAAGTGTTAGGTATCCTGCAGCAGTTTTATTGATTTTCATGTTTATATGGGCATAAATTGCAGATTATGTGGAATATTAAATCTTCTAAAAATACATTATGGCTATAATGTATAAGTGTGTGTTCAGTGGACTGCAAAAAGTAATTTTTTCATGTAAGTTATGCTTACATTTGTTTACAGCTATTGTTTTTCTGAGTAATCTCTCAAATTATTATGATCTTATTAATTTGACACTGACAAAGCATGCTAGGTCCTTTAAAGACATGGTACGGTTCAGAGCTACTTGACAAAAACAGCTTAAAAATGTAAATCCTGGCAAGAGGAAGGATGATAACAGAGTAAAAGAAAATTCAATTATTGTTTTTGTTAGTGTGTTTTCTAGTTGGTTTAGAAAAGTGCTATGAGCAAATTAGCATGGTGAGGGCAAACCAACATAATAAAATATTTCAAAGATAAACGGCATTTAGACACAAATACGACCAGTCCTCCACACAGATAGGTTCCAAAGCACGTGTGTGTAAATGGTTTTGCTTATGGTACGTGGTGACTGCGCATCAGTGATTACACGGCCGGGATGTTTTTGTGGCAGGGGCTGCTGCTGCAGAGGAGCCAACACCTCCGAGGTGGGCAGCGGATGGGAGGCCCGGCAGCGCCTCAGCGATAGCGCCAGCCCCGACCAGCCGCGTCTGCGGGCTGCTGCCAGGCTGCCCTCCGCATCCAGCTGCTTCTCCTGGCAAAATATGCCAGTGTCATCTCTGGACGTAGCTTCCCTTTGCTTGCTTGACTAATATTTCTCCTTATTTCTGTTTCTTAAGGCCTTTGAAGCTAATGGATCTTCTAATGGCTGTTCAGCCAGAAATGTCTTTGTGACTATCAAAGGCTACTTTACGTAAATGGCAGGGAGGGGGCTTGTGGGAAGAGAACTCATTTGCTGTAGATGTATTGCAATTTGCTGTTGTAAAGTGTGAAAGTGTGATTTTAAAAGAATAATCATTTGACAGTATTTAAGTTAGATAATTGGGATGTATCAGTTTGGAACTCGTTTTTAATTTCATAATGTCGTTTTTAACTGTTCCAGGCTCACATAAAATATGTTGCATTTTTCTTACCGCTTTCATCTTTAAGTGCTGTTGACATATATCTGATCCTCAATGTTACTCATGATTTAAGTGTTTTGTTTTAAGATTGAAATGCTTTCACTATCCTTGCTAGATGGAAATCATATTGTAAATACCCTACCGACAGCTTGCTCCCACTGATGTGTGAGGCATGCATATATACTAAGAGGAAGAACAGACCCCTACCAAGAAAATGCTGAGAGCACTTTCCAGGCCCGGTTTTGTGAGTTTGTAGCTGCCACTTACTGAAAAAAGCTTACAAAGTTGGGACTGTACAGCTGGGCATCTCAGTTGGAAGCTCATCCTCCCACCGAGTCCTTTGACGTCAAAGGAGTTCCTCATGGACTAGAGCAGAGGTCTTCACTGAGTAATTAGAAAATAAATGTGGGAATCATTTTCTTTCCTTTTTTTTTTCCTTTCCCTGCAAAACATAATTAGCTCAATCCACTCTTCAAAATCCCTCCTGTTTCCAATTAAGAGAGATCAGTTGCACTATCTTCAAACAGCTGAAATTATGCTTATTAATAAAAAATTCAGTGTAAAAGAACTGTTTTATCTTGAATTAATTTTTATTATTACGGGACAGATGACAGTATACAGTCTTATAAAATATTATCAGATTTAGTACAAATCCAGGGAGCTGTGTGTCCTACATCCTGAACAGCGGTTACAGCATGACTCATTTATTCATCTCCACCCCATACTTGAGAAGGACTTTAAATGTGACTTTATGGCCTGGTCCTCAAGGTACTTAACACCTTCAGCCTTCACTGAAGTAAGGGGTTTGAGGTATACTGGCACATTCCCAATGAAAAATTATTCAAGTCAGTAGGTCTTGTGGCAGAGCCAATCTCTGCATGTCCACAAGAAGCAAACCCTTGGCTAAAATCATTACCATCTGTTGTGTAAATGCTCAGTGTCTTGAGTAACTGGGGACAGGGCTGAGGGTAGTAGTTCAGTGGGCAGGGAGAGTTTTTGGGGTCCTAGGCTAAATGTGTAAGCAATCCAAAGTGATGAAGTTCAAATGCACTTTGAAGTCTAGAGGGAAAATGTTTGGTGGTACTTGGAGCTGTGGCTTTGGAGTTGTTTCCTACCTTGCAGCAGTGTGCTCCTACCCATCTGCTCTAGACACTTGGCAGAGGCTTCCATTTGCTTTCACCCCTGGTGCAGTGCAGCCCTTTTCAACAGTGCATTAGGCAGTTCCTCGGATCATATTTAACAATAGGCCTAAAGTTAAGAACCTGCTTGAGCTCCTGATGCTTGCAAAGGAAGCTGCAGATTTGTGCTACGTAGGACCTATGCACTGCAGGGGTGAATGGGGCAGGAAAAGAGAGACCACAAGAAGAGGTTTGGGTTTTTTTGCCTCAGGTATGTTGAAGGAACAGTTGAAGGCCACTGATCCAAACTGAAACTTTGGTATCTGGTTGGGAAGGTTGGTGTACTGCCCTGCTTTTAGTGCCTTGTGCACAGCAGCTCTGGGACATTTAGGATTTTTTCACCAGCATCTGTAGAAGTGCAGTGCAATCTCTTCCAGTATTTTCAGAAACCCCCAGCTGAATATGATTTAATTTTAGTTGGAATATTTTATTAGAGGTGTGACTAGACAAAAGGTTTACTAAAGTCCCAGTTTCCTTTCTCGAAAGCAAGTTACTAGGCAAGTTGGTGAGTTGGGACACTGTAAATCCTTTGGTTTTACCCAGTGTGGTCCTATTTCTGGACCGTGTTTCCATGCCTGTTTTCAACAGAAACCCTTGTATTTAAATTGAAAGCAAAGGCTAGTTATTTATCTTTTTTGACAGATATAATCCTGTAAGGGGATGAGAAGTTTTGACCTGGTACTGAGGGCACCAGCACTGGGGGGTTCTTTGTATGCACAAACTCATCTGAGCTCCCAGCAGGATCAGGCCCCATTGGACAGTGAGGATGTTGCTTGTTCCTTTTTGCATTCAGATACCAATGTTAGTTTTTCGTAACTATGGCATTTTTTTTCTGTAACTCTGTAGTCAGTAATTCTGGCATATTTCTCCTGTTTGTTTGTTTGTTTTTAATTTGACTTCACATATCTGAATATGTAAGTAGCTTTTGGCCATGTGGAATTATTATATGTGCAACAGATGAAGTATTGTGTATTAAATTTTCCATTTTCAGGCTAAGTGCACAATATTAGAAGGGGAAATATGGTCAAACACTTAGTTTAAAGTAATTCCGTAATGAAATTGTTGACTATAATTACTTTAAATGTAATCCAGATAGATTCAACTGTAAGAATTATGGAGCAGGGATGTATAGCAAGGCTGTCAGGACAAGGAAAAATAGATACTGCTAAAATAGCCTACACTGCCTCTCTATATAATGTATTAAATTTATCTTAAAAGTAATTCTCTGATAAGTACATACCTGTACTTAAAGAACAGAATCCTTTCTTTTTTGCCTTTTACAGCCCATACTAGCACACTTTACACAGTTCAAAAATGTTGATAGTTCAGAGGATTCCTAAGTTAGCAAAGATTATTTTTTTTTTTTAAATACATTCAGCCTTGCATTGCTTCTGGATTTTCAGAACATTGTTAACCAAATACACTATCTGCAGGACTGTGGTTTATGTCAGAGTTTAAATTATACTAAATAAAAATAAAAAAATGCAGGCTCTAAATATGCCCTGGTTTACCTGATTTTAGATGTTTATATCAGCATTTGGATTCCTGACAAAAGAAATGCAGAAACTTGTATCAGCTCAAACACAAAAGTAATTAATAAAATACAATTTGAAATATGGAGAGGAAGTGGCTACAAACATTAAGCAATTTGGAGCTGAGGATGGGCAGAGGGGTAGGGAATGTTTGCATTATTAAAAAGCACAACAACTGCTGCTGCTCCGTTGTTGGTTTTTTTTCTCCCAGATCAGACATTTGACTTTTGTCAAACAATTTGTGAACTATTATCAAATAGAGTCAAACCTAGCAAAAGTTTTCTGCTTTTTCAATTAATATCAAATTGAGTAAATGGCTTCTTGTGCCCCCCGGTCCAGACCATTCCAGTAGACTTCATGTAAATTCAGATTTCTTCACTGCTTACTAATGCAAAAAATATGCTTATGGTTAACTATTAACCTATGCTTCCAAATAACACTAATGATTGCGATGTGCTGGAATAAATGCTCGTGTTTCATGGGATGAGAACAGTCCTGTTCTCTTAAGCTTATCTAATCAAAGCCTAATCCTGCCTTTACAGCCTTTGTTAAATGCACTGGTATTTAATATGCATCAATAAATAAACTTTCAATTATTGTTCAGTGAGCATATCCAAAGATAGCATGACAGTGTGAAACTACTGGTCTATCTAGCAATTATTCTAAATAAAGAATGCCGATGATGTGATTTTTCACTCCTCGTATAATGGATAATTTAGATTTTCTGACATTCTTTTGCAGCCTCATAATAAGGAAAAGAAATTAGTCTAGACAAATAAAATTCAAAGAATTGAATTTTTGCACAATTGAAATACATCTCCCAACTGTGACTATAAATTTAATTATTTTATTCTAAAAACACATGATCCGTTCTAAATAAAAAAGACCAACTGATGAAATTTTTAAAGTATTTGTGAAAGGTATTTTGAAAAGCTTACAGAGTAGGTAGTGTGTGATGTTGTTGAGCTCTGACCCAGTGCATTCTTTTATCTCTTTAAATTGAATAGGCTTTCTTTTAGTAGCAGTTAAAAACAATGTGCCAAAACCATATTCATTAACTACAGTACAAATACAGCCCTGTCAACTTCTCTGCTCTGTCCACGTCTATTTTGCCTTCTTTTTCTAAAGTTTCATTGCTGCTTTAGTGCTTTCTTTGCGAGGAGTCTTTCCCGTGGCATCTGTTCATTAGTATCTAGTGAAACATCAACCTACTCCAGTTTTTCTGCATCTCTGTAACAGAAGCTTTCAGTGTTTTGGTAACCTTATAAGCAAAACATTGCAGAACACAGGGTTTGTTTGTTTGTTGGTTTTGTTTGACTTTTTTTTTTAAGGGGCAGTGCACTTGTATGCTGTCATGCAGTTCCACGTTACAGGAACTTTAATATTTTTGGCTTTTAAAATAGCTTGTGTTATTTCTCATGACATTAGAATAATTTCAGATACTGATTACTGACAATTGGCTCTTGGTGATTTGTTCTTCAGATTTCCAACAGAATTTAAGAAAGTGTGATTTCTGGAAACTTACAATAGTTTCTCATTAAAATTGCATTTTTTAAATGCAATTATTTAAATACACGATTTCTATAATTTCTCCCAATTTTGTGATATACTTACGCCCTCAGAAAAGTAATGGTTGAAACATCAGGAACAATTACCAAAAAATATTATATCAATGCTAAATTATAAAAATAAATCTGACAAAACCTCAGTTTCAAAACTGCATTTATCAAAAGCACTTCTCTGAATTAACTTTTCTAGGACAACTGTATAATTGTTAACAGACATTTTTATCAAGTTGTCAAAGTGTTTGAAAAATGAGAGAGAAAGAGAATGCTCAGGAAGAAAAAAATCTACAAGTAATCAATGGCGTGCTCAGGGGGAGTGAGATTTGCACTAGTTGTACTAATAAAATATAAGGATCAATTAGAGGTACTTTGCCATTTTCAGCCTAAATTTAAATGATTTGGTGATTTGCAAATACATTAATCCAAAAAAGAAAAAAAAGGAATCCAAATGCAAATGAGTGTAACCACAATAAAATATAATTGCAAATGAATCTGTTGCTTTATTCATTTATTGTGTAATTACTGCAATCCTTCCCACCTTGTTTTCAGTATTTCTTAATCATTAAGTCGGAAGCATGACAGCAGTGCCAGCCCTGGCATGATTCTCTTTGACTAAAACCTTGTAAATTAACACAATTAGCACAGCATCATCCTGCTAATTAACTTCCAGTGTCTGGTGCAGTGGTTTTGCAAACAAGGAAGAGGGAGTCAGAAGGGAATAAACATGCCATTCTGTTACCAAACTGTGTGCTGTGTTAGGTTTAGCTCAGCGAGGCTAAGCTGGCCATGTCAGATGCCAGAGTCAGGCAATGAAGAGCTAAAGGGGTTGGGGAGAGAAACAGGAGGGGGTAGAAGCTGTCAAAATAGACTGCAGTAATTCAGAGGGGAGCTAGTGCCACAGATGCTTCATTTCGACTAGGCCTCCTCCTTATCAGGGAATCTGTGCCAGAGGGCACAAGACTGTTTGCAAAAATCACTTTTGGTAATACGAGAGAGATTAAGGAGGTCTATTTGATACAGCTGTACAAAACCCAGCAATGTGTCTGCCATGCATAGGTACAAGTTGGAGGGGGTTATCTTAACGCTTGTAAATTGCTCTTACCTATTGCAGTGGATTACGAAGAGGAGGGATAATTCACATCACATTATTAAAAGATTAATTGCTTTAAAGTGACATTTGCATTTTTTCTTTATTTTTTTAATGATAGGTTTAGTTTTGATTTTGTGTTGTTTGTTTCGGGGTTCTTTTATAGCTAGCTGTGGAAGCTACAGAACTTTTAGGGACTTGGCTTCATTTCTTTTTCCTTTTCTTCATCCTTTTTTTTTCTCCTTTATTTTTTTTCTTTAACCCTCTTTCTTTGTACCCTGGAGGCTGTGAAGCAGAGGGGGGGAAGAGAAAGCAAGCAAGGAGACCGACAGACAAGTCATGCTTGTTTTTTTTTTCCAGACCCTCAACAACAGAACTGAGAGGCAGAAAGGAGCCAGTTGTAATTCATACCGAGTTGTAGGCTTTGTGTGATGAAAGCGACAGAGCGCTGCCTGGGAGATTGCTTTGCTGCACTCCACGAAGCAGATTTGAAACTGTCGTGGACCACTTTAGATGAGAGTTGGATTATGGAATGACCTGCTATGTCTGTGTCATATTGTTCTGTGCAGGGTGCATTATACTCTGCTAACTAGGTGTTCAGTACCAAATAAGAGAGGTATCCTAGATGTGATCTGTCAGCTGTGTCTCATATTTTTATATTGGTTAAAATATAAAACTGAAACAGTGATGAAAGAGGACAGAGCAGTTGGATGCCTTGTATGTTTACAGTAAATTCCCACTCTGAGTATTTAAAATATACTGAATTTTATTTAATTACTTTGAGAGCTGTAGCGTTATTTTTAGACAAAAAATTGACCCCCCTAGTGAACTGGCAAAAAATTTGTCTATGTGTGTATGTGCCTGTAACAAACCAACCATACAGCTTCTTAAAGGCATTACCTTTTCTTTCCTTAAGGACTTGTGGTGTTAAGTGCGGTGTTTCAGAGAGCTGAAGAAGTTCAGACTGTATGTTTGAGAGCTCATTTAAAAACATAAGGAAAAAGCCGAGGTCACTGTTAACTTTGTTGTTTCCTGCTGCCCTAGGCTTGAAGATGCAGTGGACGCCGGAGCATGCCCAGTGGCCAGAGCAGCACTTCGACATCACTTCGACCACGCGGTCCCCAGCCCACAAGGTGGAAGCCTACCGCGGGCACCTGCAGCGCACCTACCAGTACGCCTGGGCCAACGACGACATCTCGGCTCTGACCGCCTCCAACCTTCTGAAAAAGTACGCAGAAAAATATTCCGGGATTTTGGAAGGCCCGGCTGAGCGACCCATTCTCAGCAATTACTCTGAAGCTCCCTCGGGGCTGGTGAATGGTCGGAAGAATGAAAGTGAGCCTTGGCAGCCATCCTTGAACTCGGAGAGCGTGTATCCCATGAACTGTGTCCCAGATGTCATCACTGCCAGCAAAGCTGGGGTAAGTGCAGCCCTCCCTCCCACAGATGTCTCAGCCAGCATCGGGAGCTCTCCTGGGGTGGCCAGTAACCTGGCTGAACCCAGTTACTCCAGCAGCACCTGTGGAAGTCACACCGTTCCCAGTCTTCATTCAGGGCTCCCATCTCAGGAATATGCCACAGGATACAACGGCTCATATTTGCATACCAGTTACAGCGGCCAGCCAGCACCTGCACTTCCATCCCCTCATCCATCCCCCCTGCACAGCTCGGGACTTCTACAGCCCCCACCGCCGCCACCACCATCAGCCCTCGTCCCTGGCTACAACGGGACCTCCAATCTCTCCAGTTACAGCTACCCTTCCGCCAGTTACCCTCCTCAAACCGCTGTTGGCCCTGGGTACAGCCCTGGGGGTGCCCCGCCACCCTCGGCTTACCTGCCTTCAGGAATCCCTGCTCCAACCCCTCTGCCCCCAACCACTGTCCCCAGCTACTCCTACCAGGGCCACGGTCTGACGCCGATCGCGCCGTCTGCCCTGACAAACAGTTCAGCCAGCTCTCTCAAAAGGAAAGCTTTCTACATGGCAGGGCAAGGAGAAATGGACTCCAGTTATGGAAATTACAGCTATGGCCAACAGAGATCTACACAGAGTCCAATGTATCGAATGCCAGACAACAGCATTTCAAATGCAAACAGAGGGAACGGTTTTGACAGAAGTGCTGAAACATCATCCTTAGCATTTAAGCCAACAAAGCAGCTAATGTCCTCTGAACAGCAAAGGAAATTCAGTAGCCAGTCCAGTAGGGCTCTAACACCCCCATCCTATAGTACTACTAAAAACTCACTGGGTTCGAGATCGAGTGACTCATTTGGGAAGTATAGCTCCCCAGTAATGAATGAGCATGGTGACGAGCACAGGCAGCTCCTCCCTCACCCAATGCAAGGCCCGGGACTTCGTGCAGCTACCTCATCCAACCACTCTGTGGACGAGCAACTGAAGAATACTGACACACACCTCATTGACCTTGTTACCAATGAGATTATCAACCAAGGACCTCCCGTGGACTGGAGCGACATTGCTGGCCTAGATCTAGTAAAGGCCGTCATTAAGGAGGAGGTTTTATGGCCAGTATTGAGGTCAGATGCATTCAATGGACTGACTGCTCTACCTCGGAGCATCCTTTTATTTGGACCTCGGGGAACAGGCAAAACATTAATGGGCAGATGTATAGCTAGTCAGCTGGGGGCCACGTTTTTCAAAATCACTGGCTCTGGCCTTGTCACAAAGTGGTTAGGGGAAGGAGAAAAAATTGTCCATGCCTCCTTCCTCGTGGCAAGGTGTCGCCAACCCTCGGTGATTTTTGTTAGTGACATTGATATGCTCCTTTCCTCTCAAGTGAGTGAAGAACATAGTCCAGTAAGTCGGATGAGAACCGAGTTCCTTATGCAGCTGGACACTGTACTGACTTCTGCTGAGGACCAAATAGTAGTAATTTGCGCCACGAGTAAACCAGAAGAAATTGATGAATCTCTTCGAAGGTACTTCATGAAACGACTTTTAATCCCACTTCCTGACAGCACAGCGAGACACCAGATAATAGTACAACTGCTCTCACAGCACAATTACTGTCTCAATGACAAGGAGGTTGCACTGCTTGTCCAGCGCACAGAAGGCTTTTCTGGACTAGATGTGGCTCACTTGTGTCAGGAAGCCGTGGTGGGCCCACTCCATGCCATGCCAGCCACAGACCTTTCAGCCATTATGCCCAGCCAGTTGAGGCCAGTTACATATCAAGACTTTGAAAATGCTTTCTGCAAGATACAGCCTAGCATATCTCAAAAAGAGCTTGATACATACGTTGAATGGAACAAAATGTTTGGTTGCAGTCAGTGATGCTACTTAAAAAAAATTGTAATGAATGTTGGCACACACAGAATCTGCTACATAGGGGTAGAGAACCCTTTTCAGTAGTGTTAAAATTGCAAAGGGTACTGGGAAGACTACGATTTACCTTGTCTCTAAAGAGCCAGGGTATACTTGAAGGAAAAGTGCATCAAACAAGAGCTGCTGATCTGAAAAAGCCACACATGACAGAAAGCGCATGTTGATGCTCAGTTCTGTTCAAGCTAGACAATACTCACCAAGGAGCAAGGTGCAAGTGGGTTGATTTCAGAAGGACATGAACCCTGTGTGTTGATTCCATTCTGCTGTTCTTGAGATTTAGTTGCTGTCAAGTGCCTGAAGTGGTGCTTTATTTTTTGTTTGCCTCACAATTACATTGGTGGCATGTGCTAATAAAAAGAGCTTTAACTTCAAACATTATTGGACTAAAGAGATGAACGGTTGTGTTGCGACAGAGAGCCAGATTTTTTGCTAATCTAAGAGCAACAGTATTCCTCAATCCTGTCTGTTCTCTGGTGTTAAACTAAGAACAGGTAAAACAGGGTAATGGTAATCTGGACCTTAATTTCTGCAGTTCATTTCTTTTAATGTTCTGTCTGCAAAAACTCAGGAAAGTGATTGTGATTTGTACAGTACCTCAAAGGAATGTGTTGAAAGCACTATGTACTGCTGAGAGTTATAGGCTAGGCTTCAATGTTACTTTATATTAAATATGTATGTTTACCTCAACAATTGGAATATGGCAAGGAAAATTACTTTGAATGTATCCAGGAAAAAACTAAAGCGTGATATGACTGAAGCTTTACAGTTTTTAAAAATAGAAACAGCAGCATTTTCCAGTGTTCAGGAATGGTTCTTTTGCCAATTTCTCACATTAAAGCAGAGAGAAACGATTTTTCTTGTTGGTAAACTGTAAGAGTTTTCAGCATATTGCTCCTTGATAATAAGGTGATACAGTCTTTAGAAGGTGCATAGATGAATGAAAGAGCCACTTAATCGGTTTATGTTAGCATCTGAAACAGTCAAACGTAAGATTTGGTAGGATTCTGAGAGGCAAATTACCTTAAGCTGTGACGGCTGGCCTTTGTTGCATGGCTCTAGTCGTAGTTTTGAGGCTATTTTGGTGAAGCTGTAGGGAGTGGAATCAGTGTAGGTCGCTGGCAGAGCTATGGGTTGCAGAGCTGTTTATAGCAGTGCAGTGGACTGTGACCAAACAAACAGTACAAATAACAAAGCAAAACTGAACCCTCAAAGTACATTTACTTCCCTTCCCAAAATGTAAAGTTGAGTTTTCGTTGTGTACGTATGACTTCATTGTCCTTAATGCAATCTTCATTTAGCATCCATTAGAAACCTTTCAGGCTGGAGTGTGCCCACCATTATTTCTACCTCGGTTTTGTTACTTTTGTCTTGGAAAGCAAAGTAAGGAATAGGGCAAAAACCACCACCAACACAAGTCAGATTACATTAGGAATGCAAACCTGCTAAACAAGTTTCAGAGAGCTTGCTGCTTTTTCCCCTGAAGTCAAGTTTTTCTCTGTGTTAGTGCTCTTTCCCCCTTCCTTTTTCCTCCCCCAAATATACATATTCTGGTGTCTTCCTTCTGGGAAGGCTAGCTGGCATGTGTGGCATTTTGCTCAGTTCTCCCCCACCCCAGCCCCCCCTCTCTTTTTATCCTTTAATGCTTTCTGTGCAACTCTTTTGGTGACAGCTGACTGATGTTGGGTAATGTCTCTGAGCAAGAGCAGTGCGTGTTGCAGCTGCCCAAAGCCTCTGCCATCACATGAACAAAACAGCCTTGCTTTTTTGAATGTATTTTTTTTGTTTACTTTAAAGAAACAGTAACAAAACTGTTGCAAAGCACTGGCATTTAGTGTTTCTCTTAAGTAATGTACGTCAAGACCATTAAATAAATGCACTGAAAAGCCCCAAGAAGAGAGATACCAATCTGTTACTAGGTCACGTTTGTCTTCTCAAAAATTGTACAGACCTTGTCCGTTTTGTTAAACCAATGGAGACAATGAGTGTTCAGAAAGCTAATGAGGGATTTTATGATATTGCTGGAAATTTATGACTCTTGATTATTACTTTTCTTTATTTTTCTTTTAAGATATATATATATATATATTTAGATAGAACATGCTAAAAACAGAGCAAATAAACCAAAATCTAATTTAAGATGGATTCCTGGCAAACATTTTGTCTATCTAAAACTTTATGTTTTAAGCATAAAAGTACCATTTTAAAAACAGTGCCTTTCATTAAGGATATAGAAAGTAAGACTTAAGTACATCACCTGCTTTTCTTCTTTTTTTCTTTTTCTTTTCAACAGCAATTACAGTCTATGATCCTTGTTATGACTCAGTCTTTCTGCTTCCCCAAACCTCCACAGGCTGCTTCTTCACCCCAGTCATTCCACCATCCTCATATTTGGGAGATGCTGATGTCCCCATTAGCTGTAGGTTCACACTGATCACATTGGCAAGTACCCTCTTGCAGATTGCTGACCCAATTTCTGTCTTAGACATTGCCTTTTGTATCTGCTGTTGAGCTGTGCTCATTTAAAAGGCTCAGACAAGTTTTGATAAACTCTTTCTCCCAACTGTACTCCTAACAGAGTTGGTTTTTTTTTTTGCAGCTTATAAAATGAAAACTACTCACTGAATGTTTTTTTCCCTGCTCTTTTTATCTTGTAGCAAAACCAAAAGCAAACAAAATTATAGACAGTCCCTTTGGCTTCCAGCTTTAAGTTGTTCTCTTTACAAAGTCACTCTGGGAAATGGATTTTTCAAATGTTAACCAAAGTGAGAAGCAGGCAGAAACTGAAATGGTGTGAAAGATGCAGGTTCCACACACACATGCTCACATTCTCCAGATCTCAATTCAGCTTTGGGGCAGCAGAAGTGGAAAATTTCACCCTATCACAGCTGCTGTAAGGGTAGGGAAACAGAGCCGGATTGTTACCCAAATCTTTCCTTAGCAGCAGCTGTCCTTAGTATAGCTTTGGGAGGGTGCCTGTTGAATTTGGTGAGAGCTTGGCCAGGAACTGCTAACAGGAGGCACCTCAATACTTCTCCAACTTGGTTTCTGGTCACTCCTTTGATGGAATTCAGGCCAGAGCTGGCTAAATCCTCTTCCATGTCTTGTCCTTCTTATTGCTTTCCTTCCTTCTCCCACATTCAGCCTGTTTTGTCCCTAGTGAGCAGGTTTTGGCAGGCTGCTGGTCCTTCACCCTTCTCAGCAGCTTTCTAGTCAAAGAGTGTCTGGGAAGGCTGAATCATGATCCTAAACTTGAGCGGGTTCCAAAGGGTAGGATTGGTTTTGAGAAGAGAGACAAAATATGTTTTAATGGTGTTTTCAGGATGAAATACTTGCTGGTCTTAGACATTTCCATGGTAGAAAACTGTTGTCTTTTAAAATTGGACAAAGCTGGAGATTGCTGCCACAGAAATGTCCAGTTGGTTGGCTGGGGCTTCCTGCTGCTGGCACAACCCTGAATTTTAAGGAACCTGAAATAGTTAAAGAGCATCTGCTGTATCAGCCTATCACTGCAAATACTTTTACATCATGTTTTTATGTGTGGGTTCCATTCTGCATCAGCTCCTTTTCTTCCTTGTACCTTCAGTAACAATTCCTATAGCAACAAAAGTAAAATAAATTGGAGGAATATTCCTGCAAGCTGAAGGATCAATATCAGTTCAAGGAGGAGTTCATAATGACCTTATGTGAGACAGAAATGGAAATAGTCTGTACTTCTGGCGTGTTTCTCTTCAAAATATTTAGAACATTAGTGACAGTATATAGAAGTTTGCTGACTGAGCTGATCAATGGAATGTGAAGGCAGTTTACTTTAAGGCTATTTACTTTCACATGGATTATTTATCTATTAGTCAGTCTGTATTCTACTCAAATGCAGATAGATGGGCAAAATGTTTTCTTGAGCATTGCAAACCTACCAAGGGGAAAATCAACCATCTGACTAAAATACATAGGCCAAACATCATCTGGGTGTCTTTACCAGCTATTTGGAGGCTGTGCTCTGTAAAGTGGTACAAGGTCATATTTAGGTGGATTTTCATAGGATGTTTCTTTAGGGGATTGTCTAGTTAAAGGGTTACAAATTAATTCCTGCATCAAGATGTTAATAGATTGAAAGCAAATTTGGGGATATGACCAGGGTTTTCACTGTCTGCAAATACAAATTACTTCAGGTAAAGGGCTGTTCTTATGATCCCCCTGCATTTTTCTCTGAAGCACTCCATCACTAGGGAGAGTGTATTATTCAGATCTGAAGGATAAAATTTTGTCACATAACAAGGCCGCCAAAAATTGTAGGGCCTCCTACACTTTCACTTATACCAGTTTGAAGGTGGTATAACCCGTTTGACTTAAAGGAATTACTCCTGATTTCCACCCTTGTTAGAAAAGTCATCCCTCCAATGTATAATAATCTATATCTGTTGGTTTTCATCATCAGCTCTGAAAGCTAACCTTGTCCTCACAGCACTAACTCCTTTCCATCTTGTATGTGTGCATGTGTGTATATAATATTTATATGTGCATACACACCATGTCCAAAAAATAGCTTTGTCTCTTTACTTAAAAAAGAAAAAACAAAAAAAAAAGGAAAAGTCATTTAATTGTCTGCAGATTTATATGAAGCACATTAGTAAACATGGAGATATTAGTATTTCAGAATTCAAAAAAAGCCCAGCTGTGCTGGTGACTAACCAATACATGAACTGAAGCTCACACTCTGCAAGGACCTTTGGTTGACATTCGATTTTGAACCTGCCAGATGCATTTTTGTGAACCAGGGATACTGCATCTTTAATGAACAAGTCTCTACTCTTTCCCCTGTTTTTAAATACAACACAAGCAGTGTAGCACTAGGCACTGCAATTGTCAAAGA
>NC_086252.1:21748986-21751486 GCF_021018805.1 Prinia subflava
TTCAAACAGAAAATCAAACATTCCTACAGATTATTAGTAGCAAAAAGTGAATTGCTTCAACAAGAGATGAAGCATGATCCAGAGTGTGGCAACACTTGGAAAGATCTGCCTGGGGAATGAAAACAATGCTCTTCAGGGGCTGGAGCCACAGTGAGCTGTTGGCTGGGACAGCAAAGTAACACACGGCCAGCAAAGAGCACGGGGAGTGGATGCAGCTGTATCAACAGCTTTCCCCACCCGTGGGTGCACACACAGAGCCAGCTTCACTGCTCAAGGCAGCTTTTCCAGCGTATTTGCATTTACAGTTGCGACTTCCTGGATGAGCTGTGTCTGCTGGGGGCCTTGGTTGTGCCTGTGCCTGAATAACCCGGCTGCGGGCAGAGGTCTGTGAGCGTGGGCTAGGTCAGAGGAAAGTCCCTCAAGCTTTCAGGAGTATTTCAGCTTGATCATATTGCAAAGCCCAAATCATGGTACAAGTGTACTCTAATGATAATTTAATATTATATTTTTAAAATTCTAAGTCATAATAATAATAATAATAATATAGAAGATTTTTGCAATTACTGTTTTTCTTGCTGAGCGTAAGAACTTTAATTTTATTGTTATGTCTGTAAATTAAAGCTCTAATGAAATATGTTTACTAAAAAAGAGGACATGAAAATAAATAATAAGATTTTCTTTCCTCCTCCAAAGCACTGCAGCCACTGTAGCAGTACTAATTAGAATGCTTTTTCATACACTTTGGTAAGGGCTGTCTTGGTGGCTCGGTAGAGATCCACCAGGCCACTATATCTGTGCATGTATTGCCCTCCTAAGAGGAAATAGCTGCTGAAATTGTGGTGAAATTCTGAGAAAGAAGCTTATGTCCTTCATCACATATAGGAGTGAAGGAGTCTGTTATGGGACTTGGCTGTGCTGTAATTTATTGTGCCACATTCCTTCTAAAGCAACAAATCTTAAGGAGTTTGGAAAGGCAGAGAGCAGAGTAGAAGAGAGGTAGTTTCCAAAGAATGAATAGTTTTGTTTAGAATAAAGAAAGCTCTACCTCTGTACACAAATATTTCTTATATCTACATGTCCTGAATTTTCCATGTAGGTGTGAATTTTAATCACTGTAATGCACAGTCATAAAAGTTACCTCAGTTGTCATTCTGTGTAATTGGAAATTGAATTTAGTCTGCACTTAATCTCCAGGGGTGTAGGGCCCATTCTTCATTATACTGTGCATATTATTTTTGTTAGTATTTTGGATATACACAAGAAAGTTTATGGATGCATGGGTTCATTCATATGAGATTTAGATACTGGACTCTCTTTTGTTCCAGCACCTCTTGAGTTATCAGATTGTTCTGAAAAATAATAATTTCCGTGACATCTTTCTAGAACCTGAAAAGGATGAACCTGATTATACATTCCATTTCCAAAAAAAAGTATTTTACTGCAATAATGATTGTGGGGGGTGGGGGGAAATTGTTTGATATTTTGTTTGTTTGTTTGTTTTACAAATGACAGGACTTGATCTTACTTTGAAGGTTGCATTTTTGTTTTTTGTAAATTAGTCTACATGATTTTTCAGTAAGAAAGGTAAGTTTGTTTCTGCAGACGTATGATAGTGGAAATGATGGGATATTTAATAATGCTGCGAGTGTGTATTTAAAGTCAGTTAAGTATTAAAATGAACAGTAGCCAAAGGGAGTGGACACTGATAATTATACAAAAGTGAAGCTGATCTAATGAACTCTATCTCTTGCCATGTTGAAAGACCATGGCTTGTGGAAAACTTACTTTCACTCTTTCCTAACTTCATTGCATTTATTTTTTTTCTGAGTGAAAAAGATCACAAGCTAAAATGTACCTTGGGGAACCCTTTTTTTTTCCAGACCACTTAATTACTTGAAAAGATAATCTGAATAACATTTGATCAAATTTTTCATTAGAACTCCCTTTTAATTTTTCATTAGCTTTATAATTAACTGAATTTGTACAGTCATCAGTCTGTTTACAGCATCTTGCTTTGTAAAGTGCTGTCTCTCTGTCTTTGCTTTCCAGATTATCACACAGAGTAGGGTAAAGCGAGCGTCCTTCTCTTGGTGACTGGGACATCCATTTCTCTATAGCACCAGACTTATAGATGTATTTCCTTAGGTAAAAGGAAAATGGGCTTCCCGCTCCAAGTCTTATTTGAATTTTCATTTCATTTGATTAAGGTGGGGAGGAGTGCAAATTAAACAAAAGAATTGAAAATGAAATTAGAAAGATGTGTTGCTGAAACTCCACTGACAAGAGAACCTGACATGATTTCACCACGAATAATGCTTCCAGACTTTATAGGGCAGGCTGCAGTTTGAATGGATGATATCTTAGGTTTTGTACAGCTAAAAGACTTATCTGTTTTTTTTAAAGGCAGTCAGATAAGAGAATCTAAAGTTATGTCAAACAAATTACATTTTAGTTATTAGTGGCTAGTTTGTAAATATCAAAGACCCACTTATTGTAGTGC